>NC_143554.1:49610750-49761000 GCF_054136105.1 Typopeltis vanoorti
ACTTAAAAAATGTTTTTCTTAAAATCTAAAAATCTTCTTTCGAATTCGTTTTCTAATAACTTAATTTGATTGGCATATTCTGAAAATTTCAATTTCGGTGATTTTTGTAATAATGATTGACAACATTCAAATTGGGATAAATTTTATTTTTGAATTTGTTTTTGCCAAAGATAATTTCTGTTTGAAAATGTTAATATTGCCAAATAACGTGATAACTACTTGATGTTTGCCTTGTAGCTTAAGATTAAGTTGCCTAAGGTGACTTGTAATGTCAACTGAAAAAGTCAGGTCCTTTATCCATTGATCATTTTTTAATATTTCACATTCATAATTTTTCGATTCTAAAAAAATGGTAATTTCGTCCAGCAGTTAGAAGAATCGCTTAAAACTTTATGACTGGAAAAGCCATTTCATTTCTGTGTAATAAGGTAGATTGCTATATTCACTTTCTATATCTTCTAGAAAGTTACTAAATTGGCGATGATTAAGCCCACGTGCACGAATATAATTTACAATTTTACCGACATTTTTTAGGACATGGCCAACTTTGGAGCATAGTGGTTGCTGATGAATAATGCAATGAAAATGTTGAAATTTATTATTACCTTGTTCTTTGCATTTTTCTTTTAAATTTGTAACAACTCCTTTAGCAACACCAGTCATAGCAGGAGCACCATCAGTTGAAAGACAAACTAGCTTTTTTAACGGTAAAGTGTATTCATTCAAAACTTCCATAAGGGCGTCAAAAATATCAACTCCAGTGGTTTTATCGGGCATGGGAATAATTTCTAGAAGTGCTTCACTTACTTTTAAGTTCATAGTACATCCACGAATAAAAACAGCCAGCTGAGCGATATCCCTACAACTGTACTTTCGTCAATTGCAAGGGAATAGGTTGGAATTGTTAATTTTAGTTGATTCCTTAAGATCCTGGTTATATCATCAATTCTGCTAGCAATGGTATTTCGAGATAAGCTTATATTTTTAAATTTCTTTAATTGATCAGGACATAACACTTCAACTGCTTTAATAATACATTCACGAATAAATTCCCCTTCAGTGAATAGTTTCGACTTGCTTGCAATTAAATGTGATAACAAATAACTGGTTTTTATCGTAGCTCTATTATCTTCAATAGGTCTGGTAAATACACTTTGTTGATTTTGAAGTGTTAACTTTAATTCTGACAATTTATCTAGTTTCGCAACATATTTGTCATAGTTTTCTTTATTATTTCTATCTTAATGCCTTTTAATAGTATATTCTTTGCAAACTGCAATAGAGTTTCCGCATATCAGGCATATTTTCTTCCCCCTTGAATACAAAAATATTGTAACTCCCATTTTTCTTGAAAACTACGATGTTTTTCTTCAATTAATCGTTTTTTACTCATACTGGTAGAAGGTTTTGACATTATTTTTATAAATTCTTTATTAATTATACAGAAAACACTGCACTTTCTTACGACTTGGAAACTGCTAACGGCTAGCCTCCGATTGCTGTGGTCAGCGGGTGTAGCACGTAGTACGCATACTTGCTAGTTAAAATCAGGTAAAATGCAATATTTATGCAGTGGTGTAACAAAATTTTTTTGAAAAGACAAATAGAACATTATTTCCTTTAGAAATTGCACAGTACTTTGGCGTATAAAATAATCTTAATTGGAAATGTTAATTTTTTTTTTTTTTTTTTTGGTTACAAAGTTTGGCGGGCCGCATGTTACTTGGCGGTGGACCTCATGCGGCCTGCGGACCGTGTATTTGACATGCCTGACGAAGGAACGAATAGTAATGGTATCGTAATTGAAAACCGAACGGAATAATTAAGTATCCTAAGTGTATGCTGAAGAAAACAAAATATAATTCGGTATTGTCAAAAGTTAAAAACCACTACTGAAAAAGATAGCCAAAAGGCTTCACTTCGCAAAATGATTCAAATTAAGTGGATATCGAATCCAACATTATTTCAAAGCCGAGTAGAGAAACTACAAGGGTTTCGTGCCGAATATAGAAACTATAAAAGGTTCGGCGGATCCAAGCCTAAGCAAATTTTATGCCACGGGCAACTCTTAGTAACGGTGGAGTAAGCTCTGATCACTATCCTCAGTATTTCCTATTAATGTAAAACACATCTCCTAGCAGATACAGTATGTATGATGTTATACATTATGGGGGGGGGGGTCCTACCCAGACCTGTTTCGACCTTTGTTGAGGTCTTGTCAGTGGGAGCCAGACCCAGATGTAAATACTCAGGTTGAAGTGATGCAGAACTTATATACAAGTTGCCAAAAAAATACCAATGATAGTGATCCAAGCTTATTTCACCTTTACTACGATTTTCCGCTGTCATGAAAGGTTGCTTACGCTTGGATCCGCCAAATCTTTTGTAATTTCTATATTCGGCACGAAACTCTTGTAGTTAAATAAGCATATTAGTTACAATATGTATGTTGTTGTTGTTGTGTGTGTGGGGGGGGGAGGGGCTCTATGAAGAATCTTGTTGATTAGATTCCTTGGATAGCCTTTTTTTTTATTAATGTCTCTGATATATGAGTAATTTCATCATAGAGTTCTTTTTCTTCTGAGATGATGTTCATGGCTCTATTTTTGATGTGTTATGCTGAGTTTCTGGGAAATATGGTGAGTTGATTTGAAATGAAGGTAGCGTCCAGTGTGTGTTAGTTTGCGGTAGACTGTTAGTTCCAGTAGCGCACCCAGAGGGGGGGGACAAGGGGCCCGGGAACCCCCCAAAGAAAAAGGAAAAAACACTAGAAAAATTTCCAAAAATCTTTTCCTAATTAAAATTCATTTTTTTTTTATTTATGTTGTGTGCTACTTATGAATTAGCGATCACTGCAGATGCTCAGTTATAGGTCGTATGCGATGTGTAGTGTGTATTCGCAAAATGTCTACTCAACTTCCCCCAAAGGTTAAATCCTGAGCGCTCGGCCCCGTCCAAGATTAAATCCTGAGTGCGCCACTGGTTAGTTCGATATGTTCATCTGCTAGTTTCTTAATTAGAGTATCCAAAAATGGTAGTTATCTTTTTCCAGTTCCAGGAAAAAGGATTCTAGTTTTTCCATGAACAGATCTGCACAGGGTGGTGAAAGGGCACTGCCCATAGTTAAGCCATTTAATTGCTCAAATATCGTTTCATTCCATTTTAAATAATTAGTTGTTTTTTTTTTTCTCTCTTACCGTTATAAGCACTGAAGAAGCCGGACAGCCCCGTAGCGAAACTTGTTGGTATTAGATGTTTATAAATCATGGTCAATTAAAGATCAATATATATTTCATTTTAATTATATGTTTGAATGACCAAATATAATCTAAACTATGATCACACACATCTATTTAATAACAATAGTGTTTAGTTAGATACTGTGTTTGCCAGCAACATATGGCAGTCTATACAGCATAGTTTCTGTATGAGGGGACATGTGATATTCATTGCCGTTTTTATCCCAGTTGTCTCTAATTGCACTATTTATTGAGAAATATATTACACAGAGTAATATATTTTATTCACTGACATAATAAAAGTACTTGTTTTTCTTGCCTGGTGCAGTATAGTGGCTATTGGGGAGGACGTGTTCATTACCGCGGGAGCAAGTTACTATCGCACCGACGTGAACGTGTTTAAGCTTTTTTCATGTGTGAGATGTTTCATGCGAAACGTTTTATTTATTTTTTCGAAAAGTAAAATCAGGGGTTGCGAGTTATATGCGAGGGCGAGTTATATTTGAGTAAATACGGTATTTCAACTATGGATAAGTACATTGGTACCGTCTTCAAACGGAAACATAGCTCAGATGGCAATGATAATACAAAACGAGTTTGTAATGACAGTTTGTGTGTAGTTTTCTGAAGAGAAAGAAGTGTGTAACAAATCCACAGAAACACAGGATTCCCACCAGTTGCAATGCGATAATATTAATACGCTAAACGAAAGGAAAGATTAGCTGACTTGCTGGACATTCAACCAGTGGATCACATTCAAAGGTAAATACAATTGGTTATTTTGTAGGAACGTTTTTCTGTTTAGTGACTTTTTTCTCTTTACGGTAATTATGCCTACTTTATTGTGTTATTATTCAACAATTGTTTACAGTTTTGAATGTGTATATAAAGTCAATATCAACAGTCGCCTGATTACGAACGCGTGATGAAAGGGACGGGGAGGTTTGGAGCTTCCCCGGATAGCATCCAAAAGTAAATATAATTGGTTATTTTGTATAGGGGCCCCCGGAACTTATTCGTTTAGAATACAACCATTGAAATAAATAAAACAGTTTTGAGAGTTTTAATGGATTTTTGATGTTGTGATATCGATATTCATACTGTATGCATATGAATACAATTAATCAAAATTTATTATATTATATATGAAGTGTGCAGCCTTATGAGAATCTGCGAAGTGATATGCAGCTTTAGAGCCTAAAGGTTCGCTGTTCCTGATATGGGGGAATGATTTAAGAGAGAGAGAGAGAGAGAGAGAGAGAGAGAGAGAGAGAGAGAGAATATCCAGTTGTTTGCTCTCCCCAGTTTGAATGACCCAGAACTGAGGAACTTCTATGAGCTAAAAACAATATGTAACGGTGATGTGAAGATCCTGTCAGATGCTTTAAAATGCACGACATCCCCAAAGCATGCAAATAATAATGTGTTAAATCACAGTATGATTTAAACACTTTGCTGCATTAATATGAAACATTATTCGGGTACATATGATAATGTTTCAGTTTAGAAAAAAATTACTAGCACTGGGTTTATTAGGTCGTAATAATTATTTAATAAAAGCTACTACTTTCGCCATTAAACTAGTTGCTTCTTCTGGTTTGGAATGAACACAAAAATATACAAGCATTAAATATGAATCATTACATAACTAAAAACACCTAGTGTGTAGGGACCGTAACACAAGTGCAGTTTGAGTTCATCCCAAACCCAGAAGAAGCCATTAGCTTAAGTGGCGAAACGAATAATCCAGTATTAGTTATTTTTTATTATATTAGATTTTTAGTCGAAAAAAATCAACATACTCACCAATGTTTCAGTTTATTTGTTGAGTGGATATGCATACATCAGTGAGCCAGTTTGAGCGTAAGAATGTGTATAATATGCTGAAGTTAGTAGTACTGGTAACAAACCAGAATGGGATAGTTAGTATACAGCGTCAGGATAGCGATGAGCCTAAGGGGATTTTGCACTTTATTTACACTAATGCCAGGAGTATTCGGAACAAGGAGGAGGAATTTTTGGCATTTGTTGGCTCATCCTGGCCAAAGGTTATTGGCACTAGTGAGACACGGATAACAGAAGATGATATAGTGGAATAAAATGTGAAGAGCATAGTGTATTCAGGGAGGATAGAGAGAAAATAATGGGGTAGGAGGAGTGTTTTTGATGATAGCCGATGAACTGCAACGAAAGAAAGTAGTTCAATTGCAGTCCAATGAAAATGGTACATTTGAGACTATCTGGTGTGAGATTGAGGCCAGCACAACAAAATATACAGTTGGATGCTATTATAGACCAGGAGATGGAAAAGATGGGAGATAGTATGCATCGGATGAGTGGAGGACAGGTAATTACAGTGGGTGATTTCACTATGGGAACGCAGATTGGAAGGAACATGTAGGAGGAAGGAAATGGATTTTATGCAGTTACTAAGGGATAATTACTTTTGAGACAGCATGTAATGGAATATATTAGGACTTCGGGAGCGCTCGATCTAGTAATTGCATCTGAGAATTTGTCTATGAAGAATGTGATCACATTGCCACCAATTGGTGAGAGTAAGCTGACCTGAGCGGTGGCCAAATGTATGGAATTTTCATTTAAGACAGGATCGGTGCCATGGCAGGTAAAACTGCAAGGGCTGGATGTTGATAATGCATGGGAAGTGGTAATTGAGTGTTTAAAGGAGGTAATGGCAGACTGCACACCTGGAGTCAGGATAGTAAATCAAGTGGAAGTTAAATGAATGAATATCATCAAGCTGGAGCTGCAAAAAACAGTAAGAATTGTGGAGGGAATTTAAGGAGAAAGACAACCTGCTGGCAAAGACCAGAAGTGTGGTAAGAAAGGCGAATGCAGATTATGAAAGGAAGTTAGCAATGCAGGCTAAAAAGAATCCTAAACAGTTCTTTCGATATGTTGCAAGTAAGAAAAAGAATGTATATAGTAGAAAGATTTTAAGGAATACTGATGGTAGGAAGATAACTGAATCAATTGAAATAGTAGAATTACGAAGGGCACATTTTGCAAGAGTATCCAGGTGGTGATATTGCAGGAATGAGAGTGGCAAAGGCTTATACGGGAACTGAGATAAATAGAATGGAGGTGCATAGCATATTACAGAACCTTAATGTGAATACAGCTGTAGGATTGGGTGTGGTATAGCAGCTCGAGTTTTACGTGAAGTGGCGAGGGAAATATCAGTACCTTTGACCATTTGTTGAGGTTTAAGTGATGTGAAGAATTCATGTTGGAGGTTTAATGGAATATTATCAGCACTGAGAAAGGATTAAAACTAATTTTAATGCATCCAATATTTCGTCTCAGTCACAAAGACATCATCAGGAATTACAAATAACTTTTTGTAACAACACACAAATACAATACAATGATAAGTAAAACAAGTGAGTGAAACTAAAGTCCTTCTAGGTGGTGTACCCTCTATGGGCGTTTGCAGGTGGCCTAGGATGTAAAGAGAGATCTCTGATAATTAATGTTTCCCAAATTTTGGGAAGATTTATGCAACCGTATTTGTTTAAATCAGGTTGATTCCTGAGTGCAGATGCAATTCAAAACACAGTCTTTCTCTTTTTAATTTACTATAGTGGAGCATGATTTTTCCCCTGTGGGCTGTATCCAAAACATGGTCTGCAAGGCCAGATTGATCATAATCGTGATTGCAGATGTATGACCTGTGTTCTTCTAACAAGATGGTTGCTGATCTGCCTGTCTGTCCGAAGTAAGCCAGCTTACAGGAACAAGGTACTCTATATACTCCAAGCACTGAGAAAGGAGGGAGTTGATCGTTGGTGGAATGGATAAGGGTAGTAAGTGTACGGTGGAGCTTAAACATTGTATGGAGGTTGTACTTTTTTTAACGACCAGGCTGTTTTGACTGGTTGCTTTGATAATTTGTAACAAGGTGCATTAATGGTATCTAATATAGGTCTTAGGGGAGAATTAGGTTTGTGGATTTTAGGTAAATCGTGTTTCCGGGGGGGAACGAGAACTGAAAGGTTTGAGGTTTTTTTGTAATGTCAGGAGAACACTTTTTTAAGTAAGTTTTTTTTAATTTTTTTAACTTGAGTTTTTGTGGGATCGTGTTCAAGTGGTATGTAGGTAGCGCGATCCCAGAGAATAATACCCATTTCTCGATTATATTCTGAGGCGTTAAGGACGAAAAAAAAAAAAACAGCTCAAGTTAAAAAACTTACTTAAAAAAGTGTCCTCTTGACATTACAAAAAAAAACTCAAACTTTTCAGTTCTCGCTCCCTCCCTCCCCCAAGGATATACAGTTTACCTGAAATTCACAAACCTAATCTCCCCTAAGACCTATAGTAGATGCCACATGCACCTTGCTACAAATTGTCAAAGCAGCTAGCTAACTCTCTAACCCCCTCCCTCACTAGTCTTACCACACCTTATGTAAAAAACTCTACCCACTGTAAAAACTTAATTGAAAATCTTACTTTAAATAATACAGACATATTGGTCTGCTTTGACATCATCTCATTGTTTACCAATATTCCCCTAAATGACACCTTAACACTATTAAAAAAACATTTTTCCTTCTGATATCTTAGGGCTCTTTTCCTTTGCCATCAATTCTGGTTATTTTTCTTGGAAGAACAAAATCTACAAACAGAGGGAACTGCCACGAGTTACCCCCTCCTCTTACCAATTTTTACAAGGAAAATTTTGAAGAGTCATAGACTCTTCCCCTCTAAAACTTTCATCTGGCTAAGATATGTAGAAGATGTGTTCTCTATTTGGCCTCATGGCCCAGACACATTAGAATCCTTCCTCGGTCACTTCAAAAGCCTACATCCAAGAATCCAGTTTATGATGGAAAAGGAAAATAACAATAATTTACCCTTCCTAATGGTACCCCGCCCCATGTGGGGACCTGTTCGTGGTCGAGGGGGCCAAGTGATGGCACTGGTCCTTTTCATTCCTCTTTTTCTTTTCTTTTCTTCCCGTATTCTTTGCTCTACTTCTCCTGATCTTTTTCACTATCCTTTTTTCCAGGCTACTCACTGGGATCCAACGTCCTGCCGCTGTGTGGTGTGACCCATGGCCATCCGGAAAGGGGGGGGATCCTGGTAATCTTGCACTACTTTGGCACCTGCTTCGGCAAGACGGGCGGTCCTGGATGGCCCAGCCAGGATCAATCAGTTAGTGGGCTTGCCTGCAAGGGTCAACGGCATTGAAGTAAGCCTCTCACCCCATGGTCTGGGGTCGGGATCCTAGGCTTGCTCCGGTATAGCGTCCGAGGTAGCTCTGATATTCGGCTCTTGAGCAGAGTCATTGCTTGCCAGGCAGTGGGCTTTCATGTGTGGCTCCATGGTGGGTGGGGAGCTCTGGCGCCGAACCAAAAACTTCTTGAGCATGAATCTTTCATCCTCAAATGTTTCAGGGGCCTAACAAAGTCCCAACCAAGTACTGATACCATAGATACAGCATATGGAAACAGAAGTAAGAAACAAAAGACATATGATGCTAACATAAATATACCAACATTTTTAATCATTCATGCTACAGGTGAAAAACCAATAGCGAAAATGTCACCCTTCTTTATTCAAAAAGGTTTAGAAGGACTGGCAGGACCTCCCAAAACTGTTAAGAAATTGCGTTCTGGTGATGTCCTTGTGGAAACATTGTGTCAGCAACATTCTGAGAAACTACTGAGGCAACAACAAAGGGTGGAATAGAAATTATAGTAACACCTCATAAAACACTTAACTTCTGTAGAGGAGTGATATCAGAATGGGATCTCCTTGATGTTCCTGATGAGAAGATATGTTCAGAACTTAAAGATCAGGTGTGAGGTACATCCTGATACGTAGGGATGGTCGCCTAGTTCCAACCAAGAACATCCTTACTTTTGATGCACCTAAGCCTCCAACATCTGTAAAAGCAGGGTATTTCAGCTGTCCTGTTAGAATGTACATCCCTAACCCACTGAGATGATTAAATGTCAGAGATATGCCCAAACTGCCTGTTGTGGTTCTACTACCTGTGCTCAATGTGGTAGTAAAGAACATAACAAATCTTGCTGTGCAAAAAAAAAAAAAAGCTAAATGTGTCAACTGTCAGGGAGATCCAGCTTACTCTAATGCATGCCAGAAATGGAAAGATGAAAAATACAAAGAATGAAAACAGAGCAAAACATAACATACTAGGATGCAAAAAGCTAGCCACTATCAGACCTGCTCTGAGATCCTCTTATGCTGAGAAGGTAACAATTAAGAAAGTGACAGTAGCAACTCAAACTTGTATGTCTGTTCCATCATTTGATAATTTCACCATACATGTACCTTATGAATCACAAGTACTTCTCTGTTGAGCACATCAATCACATGACCATGTGATTGATGTGATCAACAATAGGGCCTTACTCCAGAGACAACTCCAAAAATGATCCCACTCAATGAAAACCCACTTGTCAAAAAATTATGGCAAAGATATCACTTAAAGATAAACCACCAGATACTCCCACAGAAAAAATGGATACTTCAGTACCCAGTGAAAGTAAACTAAACTTACCAACTGGCCCTAACACATCAGACGTATTGAATACTCTACCAAATGAAGAGATGGACACTGGCCATCCATACTTCCCCAAAACAACTGATAAATATAAATATGACAAAGGTAAGTCCTCTACTTCCCGAAAACCAGACAAGTCTATAAAACCAAAACAATAGGAAAATTTGTACAATGGAACTGTCGTGGATTTCGCCAGAATATCGATGATATCAAGATTTTATTGCAGAAACACAAACCTTTCTGTTTCTGTCTACAGGAAACATACTTAAGACCCAATGAGGACCCTACCTCTAGCAATTTCACTGTTGTAGGCAAGGATAGAACTGGAGGTGGTCCTGCTCATGGAGGAGTAGCTATCCTAGTAGGCAGCAGGGCCGACGGAAGCGGGCGTGCAGGCGCCACTATGAAGGGGGAGCCGCCGCCGGGGCACCGTTCATAAGTTCATTTTTAAGAAACATAATTTTTTTATCATGAAAACAACAAATTCTTAGAATGATCAATATTAAAATAAATAAGGCCGGATACACCGAATAAAAATTTTAAAAAAAATTGTATATTGCCGCCTCTTTGATCAGCTGGCTGTTTACAATTTTGCAGCGAGCGCAGGCTAAATGCTTGCCTACAGAATGTTGTGTCTACTGCAGTGTATCTAAAGTGAAATGGTGAACGGTTTTTATGCGGAGAAACGAATTTTCGTACAAAACATTTGTTGCTAGTTAACCAGTCATATGGTACACATCTCAGTAGGCTACTGACAGTAGCGCAGTGCGAACTATTATTTCGTCTCTGTGTCGTGTAATAATTTCTTGTGGGTATGAAATAGAAATGGAATCAAAAATTAAAAAAAAGTTATCCGGTGCACAAAATCGTAAGCGTCATGCTGCGAAAGAAGCAGATGTTAATAAATTTGTTAAAATATTAAAATATTCTGATGTAGATTGTAACCAACTGGATACATCAGAAATCAGAGTTGAAGAACCATGCACATCATCCAGTTTTCATGAAAGTACTATTGCAACAATTGAACAAGATAACAAGACGCATGATTTAAGTGAAAAACAGGAGAAGATTTAGTTGTAGTTGACCTCGAAACCCCCAAAGGTTAAATCTTGAGCGTTCGGCCCCCTCCAAGATTAAATCCTGAGTGCGCCACTGCTGCTTCATACTCTAAATTTAATCATTAACGATGCAGCCAAAGTGAATGCAGATACAATTAGTTTCTTTGCAATTATTCAAGAAATATACAATTTCTTTTCATTCTCTTACAAACATTGGGCAATCCTTTTCAAGTTCCTAAAAAATTAACATTGAAACAGCCATCAGAAACGCGATAGGAAAGTAAAATTAATGCAATCGGCCCTCTACGATAGCAGTTACCAGAAATTTACGATGCACGTTTTGGAATTTTAAATAATGAAAATTTTAATAAAGAAACTCAGCATATAGCACAAACATTATGTGCTAAAATAAAGGACTACAAATTTATTTGCTCTCTTATAACTGGGCATGATTTACTTAACAGAATAAACCCTGTGAATAAAATGCTTCAAGACACAAATATGAACATTATGCTTGCTTTAGTATCTATCGAAAACTTAAAAATATTCTTACAAGAGTATCAGACACAAATTTTAAAGAAGTTCTAAAACGGTAAAAGAACTGAGTGAAGAGGTGGACGAAGAACAAGAATTTAAAACTGTGTGGAAGTCCGACGACGAAAAGATGACACGACAATTTGACTACAAGCTTCATGACGGAACGCCACAAGATAAATTTAGAGTGAATGTGTTTTATACACTTCTAGATGTTGCAATGTGTTCGTTAATAGAACGTTTTGAACAACTAAAAACATATTATGATAATTTCAATGTCTTGTATAGATTACTACAAATTAATAACGAAGATTTAAGAAAAAATTGTGACGATTTAGAGAATCTCTTGAAGGACGGCGACAATAAAGACGTAAATACAATAGAACTATATGACGAGCTATGTGCTTTTCGGGATATTTTTCGGAAGGATAATTTGAATATTCAAAACCCTTAGTGTAGCGAGCGGTGAACGTTCCTTTTCCAAGTTGAAATTGATTAAAACCTACTTAAGAACAAGTATGTCACAAAAAAGGCTTGTTAGTTTGGCGTTAATAGCTATTGAAAACGATATATGTGCGGAATTAGACGTTAAGACTATTATTTCTAATTTTATGAATATGAAATCAAAAACCCTAAAATTTTAATTTAAAAAATTTCAAGTATATTTACGTAATTTAATTTATTTTCTGTTATTCTGTAAAGATGTTATTTTTTGAATAATAATATTAAATTCTAATTATTTCTGAATTCTTTTCTTATTTTCTCATCTATCTTGAGTTTCCTTTATTTTTCCTAAAAGATAGTTTCACTGATAAAAATTATTAAAAATTTTTTACACGTTACTAAGAATTTAGTAACTTGTAAAATGCAATAATTTTTTAAACTTTAGTTCAAAGAAATTTTAACTGTAATCAAAATTCATTTTAATTTTGTTAGCGATTCGGGTCGGTTAGAAGGCTATAATCCCTGTATCATTATATTCAAGGATTAAAGTGAAGTAGCTTTATCAAAATTTGCTTTAACTTTTGAGAATTTTTTGAATATTCGGGTTTTAACGATTAGCCTGCCTAGTCAACACCCCCGGTCGTTACATTTAGCGAACCAACGTGTGGCTGTTCTGTCCAAATTTATTTAAGAAATTTCAAATAATTTAAATTTTTATTATCGTAAAAGAACCACACACGCCCGGATCGTTAAAGGGGCACTTAGATAGACATTGCATACGGGCGGCAAAGACCCTAGCACCGGCTCTAGTGGGAAGTCATATTCCTTTCCATCAGGTCCAACTTAATACTTCTCTAGAAGTAGTAGAGATTCGCTTCTGCATGGGGTTTCTTATTACAGTATGTTTAATTTATTTACCACCAAGTGCCGAGTTAAATGAAATTGATCTTGATAACCATATCTTGCAACTTCCTGAACCCATACTTTTGATGGGTGACTTTAATGGTCACAATACTCTATGGGGTAGTGCCAACACTAATAGACGAGGTCGAATCATTGAAAGAATTCTTGATAATAATAACCTCTCCCTTTTAACCATGCTACCGGCCAGGACGTTTATATATGTCTGCATTACCATGGATGCGAAGTGCATATTAAAATTGTAATACCATTGATATTACATTGAAATTTATGATGGATAAGAAGCTTTCGAGGATGCGTATTTGATCTTTAATGGTCGGTAATGCGGTTAAATAATAAACTCAATACTTTCTTCCATATGCCTACCCGTTCATATTCTGCAATTGATCTTACAATCTGCTCCCCCTCCATTCTTCCATTGTTCACGTGGGATGTTGAAGAGGACATATATGGAAGTGATCACTTTCCTGTTCTCTGCTTCACAGGAACCATGTTCACCCACACGGATACCTATATGGAAAATGGACCAAGCTGACTGGAACACTTTCTCTCATCTTGCAAAATTTAGTGCTGATGCCATCAGTCAAACACCTATCAATGAAGCGGTAAAATATATAACAGAGCGCATTGTCCAGGTAGCAACAGTCTCCATCCCAAAAACATTATCTCAATTTCCACTCTATCCAAAGCCTTGGTGGAACCCAGAATGTCAGACAGTCAAAAAAAAAAAAAAAAAAAGATCCACACAGAGCATGGGATATATTTCATAGATATCTCACCAGATCAAACCTTATAGCTTTCAAGCATGCTTGAGCAAAAGCATGCTATGTGAGACATTGGAGTCAAAAGCAACCATGGATCCAATTTATTAAATCAATTAATCAAATGACCAGTCCAAAAATTGTATGGGATAAAATCCGGAAAATGAAAGGCAGATATAGAACACATTATTTGTCTACCTTAGACCACAATGGAAGTGTTATTGCTGATCCAAGCCATTGCAGACACTCTGGGAGAAAATTTTGCCAGAATCTCAGCAACAGCTTCATATCCTCCTGAATTTTTAATTCTGAAAGAACAGCAAAAGAAACAAAGGCTAAATTTTTCTACCAATGTTCTTGAGCCATACAATCAGCCATTTGTTAAGGGGGAACTAAAAAGAGCTCTCCTACTATCTCCCCTTAGTGCAGTAGGGCCTGATGACATCCATTATGAAATATTAAAACATCCACCATCATCTTCTATGGTTCTCCTTCTCTTACTATACAATAGAATACTTGCAGAGGAAGAGTTTCCAAATTCTTGGCATAAGTCAATCGTCATTGCTATCCTAAAACCAGGAAAAGATCCAACACAAGTAAATAATTATCGACCCATTGCTCTGACCAGCTGTTTTTGTAAGATACTAGAGAAAGTGGTAAATGCCAGACTGCTCTGGTATTTAGAAAGCAACAATGTTCTCTCCAATACACAATGTGGGTTCGGTAGACAGAGCTCAACTTTAGACCATTTGGTTCATTTAGAAACTTGTATAAACGATGCATTTCTGAAGCAAGAACACCTTGTTTCAGTTTTTTTGACATGGAAAAAGCTTATGACACAGCCTGGAGATATGGCATATTAAAAGACCTCTATAACCTGTGTCTTAAAGAACACCTTCCTGTATTTATTAAAAACTTTCTTTCCAGGCAAATTTTCCACGTCAGAGTGGGAAATATGTTATCTGGTTCATATCATCAAGAACAGGGTGTTCCCCCAAAGCTTTGTCTTAAGTGCGACACTTTTCGCTGTTAAAATTAATTCAATCACCGAACAGCTTCCTCCTACTGTAGACAATGCTCTATATATTGATGACTTCACAATTTACTGCCATTCCTGTAACATGAGGGTAATTGAAAGACAACTTCAGCAAACAATTGATCATGTTTCTTTGTGGGCTCTTAGTAATGGGTTTAGGTTTTTAACAGAAAAAAAGTATCTGTGTACATTTCTGTCGAAAATGCACTCTTCACCCAGATCCTGAATTAAGAATGGGACGCACTATTATTCCAGTAGCTAATCCCAAATCATAAGGTCAGTCCCAAATTCTTGGGACTGATCTTTGACAGTAATCTTACATTTCTAGCACACATTCGTCAACTAAGAGAAAAGTGCAAGAGAGCATTGTACCTTCTTTGCACTCTATCCTCTACTGAATGGGGTGCTAATCGAGCACCCCACTTATATGTTCAAAGCTGGATTATGGGTCTCAAGTCTATGGTTCTGCAGCACAGAGTAACCCGTGATGGTTACTCTGTATATAAGTGCATAAATCATGCACTTATACATTCAAAGCTGATTTATAAGTCTCAAGTTTATGGTTCTGCAACAGAGAGTAACGCGATGGTTGGATTCCATCCATCATCAGGATATACGGATAGCTAATGGTGCCTTTCGCACATCACCCACTCAGAGTCTTTATGTTGAAGCAAATGAACCAGCTCTATCACTTCAACAGAAACAGTTGTCTCTTAATTATGTCTTAAACATAAAGTCTCTCCCAGATCATCCTACATGGACTAGTCTCTTTTCTCTGCACTGGGAAGCTCAATACCACACACTTCAAACTGCTATATGTCCTTTTGGTATGCGTATTAAAGAGCTCTTGGTATAAATGTTGACAACACTGCCTACACTAAACATAACAGCATCCCTCCATGGCAGGTTTGCATACCATCCTTAAACCTCTCACTTTGTCAGCTACAGAAATCATCTGTCAGCTCCATCATCTGTCTACCTCCAATTGTTTAATGCACATAGAGCAGCACACTCTGATTTCTTGCCTATCTATACTGATTGTTCAAGAACTAATACCTCTGTTGGCTGTGTTTCCTGACATTATTATCTCCAACCAGATCTCACCTGATTGCAGTAATTATACAGCAGAGTCACATGCCATTCAACTTGCACGTGTTCATATAAAAGAAAACTGCTACCAAAAGTGTATAATTTATACAGACTCATTGAGCTCTTTACAGGCTATCTCCTCTCCTGTGCATAATCCACATCCAGTACTTTATGAGGTGTTACACCTGTTTCACAAAATGAAAATCCTTAATTTTAATGTTCTGTTGTGCTGGATTCCCAGCCACATTGTAATTAAGGGAAATGAGGCTACAGATGCAGCTGCTAAATCAGCTCAAACTTTCTCCACGTATTGTTTGATAGTACCATATATAGACAGTTTATACGATCAAAGCTAATTGCTCAATGGCAGTCATCATGGGCAGGAAGCATTAACAAACAAATTATAAGGCATTAAACCTAAAATCAAGAATTGGCATTCTAGTCAACAAATAAAGAGAAGAGAGGAAGTAGTTCTCACTAGGCTCTGCATAGGTCACAGTTATCTTACACATTTACTGAGAGCTAATGACTCTCCCATGTGTGAAAAATGCAATACACGTCTCACTATTTATCATATACTGGTAGAGTGCCAGCACTTTGCACAAAAGAGGAATGAAATTTTTGCCTACCTGACCAGACCATATACGCTCAGGCAGATTGTACGATGTTTTTAATTTTTTACAAAGAATTAATTTATACAAACACATTTGACTGTAATTTTGTTTATATGTAAATACTGTATTGCTTCACTTAACTTTTGTATGTATATATTACAAAGTATGTAATGTTTTTTGATGTATATGTGCAGGAGTCGAGCACTAATGTATATATTATTCATTAGATTAATTTCTGACCAATCATGTATGTCTGTAGCCTTGTGTTACATTGTTGTAATTTTGTTAATATGTAAATACTACACTGCTAAACTTAATATTTATGCATACATAATATATAATAATTCCTCTTTAACTCTATGTGTTACTGTAATAACATTTGTTGTAATCTTATATGTAGATACTGCATTCCTTGGCTCATACATTTTGTTTATTAAATTATATTGTTGTCTAATTATGTACTGCCTTAAATGCTGCAGTAATTTTGTTTATATGTAGATAGTGCAATGCCCAGCTTAACTTTAATTAAAATACACTTATTTAAATTAAAATTTACTTAAAATATTAAGTTTAGCAGTGTGGTATTTACATGCAGGCATATTGTTTACAATTTTCTTTAACTGCTTATGTATAGTTGTAACCTTAGTATGGCACAGTATGACCTTTGCAGTTTTTGTGAGAAATAAACTATAAACCAACTACCAACCATCCTAATGCTAACCTTTCTTTCTCTGTATATATAGAAAACCCACTCATACAGGCATATACATTCACAAACTCTCCCATTACCCCTCCTCGACAATATGGAATCATTCAAACTCTAACCGATAGAGCCCACAATCTTTGTTCCAGTGAAACCACCCTTTCAACTGAACTCAAGCATACACACAACACCTTCCTTTCTAATGGCTACAGCGATTACAGAATTAAAAAATAATCAATTCCTTCCCCATTCCCCAACCATCTCTTCAGAAATGCCATCACCATACCTTACATCCGTGGCACATCAGAAAAAATAGCTAGGTCGTTAAAAAAGTACAGCCTCCATACAGCATTTAAGCCCCACCGTACACTCACTACCCTTATACTCACTATCCTCTCTCAGTGCCTGGAGTATATAGAGAGTACCTTGTTCCTGTAAGCTGGCTTACTTCAGACAGACAGGCAGATCAGCAACCATCCGGTTCAAAGAACACAAGTTATACATCTGCAATCATGATTATGGTCAATCTGGCCTTGCAGATCATGTTTTGGATACAGCACACAGGGAAAAAAACCATCCTGCTCCACCATAGTAAATTCAAAAAAGAAAGACTATTTTTTGAATCTGCATTTGCACTCAGGAATCAGCCTAATTTAAACAAATACGGTTGCATAAAACTTTACAAAATTTGGGAAACATTAATTATCGGAGATCCGTCTTTACATCCTAGGGCAATGCCCATAGAGGGTGCACCACCTAGAAGGACTTTAGTTTCACTCACTTGTTTTACTTATCATTGTATTGTATTTGTGTTGTTACAAAAAGGTATTTGTAATCCCTGAAGATATCTCTGTGACTGAGACGAAATATTGGAAGCATTAAAATTAGTTTTAATCCTTTCTCAATGCTGATAATATTCCATTAAACCTCTAACATGAGCTCTTGACCATATTGTTTAATATAAGTCTCAGCTCTCTGGATTAGTCCCAAGGAGGCAGAAAGAGGAAAAGTAGTTCCATTGTATAAAGGTGGCTCCAAGACCGATGTAGTAAATTACCGACCGATCAGCATATCAGGAGTTGTTGTCAAAGTATTGGAGAAGTTGGTAAAGAGCAAAATACAAGAATGGATAGATGGAAATGATATACTGTATGGGGGAAAACATGGTTTTGTGAAGGGTAGGTCGTGCCTCAGTTTTGTTAGCATTGTATAATACAGCGACAGCTGAGTTGGATAAAGGTAATGGGTTTATAGTGATGCTGCTGGACTTTGCATAGGCCTTTGACAGGATACCACATGAAATTCTAATCAGTAAATTGCAGTACATAGGGACGGATATAGGGTTGGTGAGATGGAGAGATATCAGAGAGTAGTTTATTCAGGAGTAGAGTCCGAAAGAAGATATTTGACTAGTGGCTTGCTGCAGAGTTCTGTTCTTGGATTGCTACTATTTAATTTGTTTATTAACAATATACGAAAAGATGATGCAAAGCTGGACAGAGAAATAGTTAATACAGACAATGTCAAAATTTTGTAGAATGATTTTAATAGTTTGGCAGACTGGGAAAAGGAGAATGGATGTCAGTTTAATGTTGCAAAGTGTAAGGTTATTATTATTCATGACACCTCCAAGGAGTCCGAAGACTCATCGCGGGACTTTTCTATATTGTACAATTCTCCGTCTACTGCCCACCACCACAGCTAGTATTTTTTGTGTGTAAATTGCATGTGTTCTGAAGGACCAATTTGTCTGTATGCGGGATGAAAAATCCGAGTTTCCCAGAGAAAAATCCCTGCTACCTCCTTCTATATAAAGATTCCTCCCATCATGACAAGAATCGAACTTAGGCCTTTTCCAATTGAATGCCGCATCGTACCGTCGTTCTTCCAATTGCACTATGGGTGAAAAGATTACTAGTTGTATATTACAGTGGGGAGTTAAATATAATAGGGAGATAAAGAGTTAAAGTTTAGGGGCTCACATAGCAAAAGTGGCTAAAGCAATTCATCAGATCACTTGGTTACTGAAGAATACTTTGATGTGCAGACACAAGCAGGTTATTGTTCCTCTTTATCGAGCCTTGATAAGACCCCATCTTGACTACTGCATGCAGATCTGGGCAGTAGTGTTTCTTGGTGATGAGGGGGTGGAGAGGATCCAGAAGCGAGTAACCAAGATAGTAACAGGTCTATGGAATGAACCTTACAAGAACAGGTTGAAGATCTGTGGGTTACAGAAATTGGTTGTTAGGTGGAAAAGAGTGATATAATTGGGACATACAAATTACTGAAGGGGGGGAGTTACAAGATTAATTTAGAAAAAGAATTTTGGAGAACTAGGGGCCATCCATGTAATGAACTGGGACTTGAAATTCAGTGGGTATATTGCAAAAGCAAACAGAAAAGCTCAAAGGATCACTTGAATGTTGAAGAACACATTACAAGTATAGATAAAGAAGTTATCATCTGAACAGATTTGGTTGCTGAGGGTTTTGGGTAAGTGGAAGTATAGGCTGAAGGTTTGTGAGTTATAATGCTTAGTTGATAGGTAGAAACAAGGGGATATAATAGAAACATATAAATAAACTGAGTAAGAGTATAGTTAGCAAGGGTGTTAGAACTAGGTTTTTTTGCTTGGAGAGTAGTGAATGAGTGGAATAGGTTGCCGGAGTCTGTTGTGGGTGCCATGACTGTAAATGAGTTCAAAGCAAAGTATAATAGATACTGCGCAAATGTTCGATAATTCCTGACATACTGTTTAGAGCATCCCTCAACGAGTCTAAGGATTCCTCAAAGTTGCTGTAAAAATAATTTGTAGTAAAGTTGTGCACTTGGATATAGAAATGTTTAGGGCCACCCTCAATGAGTCTAAGGATTCGCCGGAGTTGCCTATAATAATAATAATAATAATTTGTAGTAAAGTTGTGCACTTGGGTACAAAAATATTACAAGCTGTGTATCACACTGATGGAACTGGACTGTAAGAAATATATATTAGGCTATGGGGATTTGATTAACGCGGCAAAATTAATTGCGGCAATTGCTTGATATATGGATTTGGGTGTAATGGACTTGGACTTGAAATTCAGTGGGTATATTGCATAAGCAAGCAGAAAAAACTCAAAGGATTACTTGGATGTTGAAGAACACATTACAAGTATAGATAAAGAAGTTATCATCTGAACAGATTTGGTTGCTGGGGGTTTTGGGTAAGTGGAGGTATAGGCTGAAGGTTTGTGGGATATAATGCTTAGTTGATAGGTAGAAACAAGGAGGATATGATAGAAACATGTAAGTTAATATGATGTGTTATTAAGTAGATGCTGAAGAAATTTTCCAGTATTTGACAAGAGAAGAGTGAACAAGAAACTGTGTAACAAGAGAAGATATGTGCATAATAGTAATAATTAGTGAGCTGAATTTATGGTATTAGTTGAGTCAAATACAGATACTTCAAATACCTTTAAAAACTTGATGCACTTTTAACATCTTCATGTAACAAATGATCTTTAAACAGCTGTATAAAACACTTAAAATGTTATAAAAGTATTATATAAATGTTATGAAAGAAATTTAAATATATAAAACAGTTAAGTTCTTGATACTTCAAATACTCACTTTGATAACACCTCATCAACAACTTAAATTTCCATATCATATCATGTCATGTCAGCTCAGCTCTACCAATCGACCAACCTTTGCCAGCAAAGGTTGGTCGATTGGTAGAGCCTCTGCTACTAATGGCTCATGCAAAATGTTAAGCAAGTGTGAGCATGGTTAGTAGTTGGATGGGATTCAATCGTTCGATACTGTTGCCACACTCTCCCTCGATGAGTCGTTGGACTCCTTGGAGGTGTCACATAATAATAATAATAATAATATCATATCATCTCTCTCTCTCTCTCTCTCTCTTCTGCCTATCCACGAAGCTCTAACTTATATTTCTGCAACCTCTCCTCATATCCAACATTTTAGATCCCTAGTATTGCCCTAGTTTATTTTACATATCATCATCAATATCTTCCTTTGTGTGTTAGTCTCAATAGTCTGTTATGGGCAAGTAACTTGGCTTCTTAGAAGCCTGATACCATTTACGATAGGGTGATTAATGCTATCTGCATTATGTCTTATTGGCTGAAAACTGCACGTGTTCTTCTGGCCAGTTTGCCTGTTTTGGGACCATAAAAAGAAATGAAAAATGTGTTTACAAAGAGGGAAACCTTTTTGCCAACACGAGAATGAATAACTCACTTTCAACTGAAAAGTCCTGATAAAACTTCATACTAGACAGGATTGGAATCCAGATGTTTACAACCATGTTTTTATTTCTGTTCTTCAGAACAGACTTCCTGATACTGTTTTACTCAGTGAATACAACTTTACTCAGTTGATATATATATATATATATATATATACACACACACACATACATATATATACATGTATCCCCTTGCTTAATGCAGTTTTGGTTAACGAGGGATTTGATTAATGCGCCGAAATTAATTGCAACAATCCCTTGATATACGCAGCAAGAGTTTTGATTAACGCGCCTTTAGCCCTGCAGAGCTCGCAGCTGATCTGACAGATATATGCAAAATGTTTAATATAAAATTCTTACACAATTCAGTGTATAACTTGGAGGTCATGAGTAGCTGTGCATTCTCATGTTATGAGTGATATTCCGCACTTTTTTTGCTGTCAGTTTGGTTTAACACATGTTATGTAAAGGTTTGTGATATTTGAAAGTAAATTGTATCTGAGAGATACCTCGACCTCCGATGTCAGTATAGTATGGTTTATTTTTATTTTTTTTATTCTTTGTTCAATAATTTCTAGATTGTAACTGAAAATAAATAAACCATTATGTATTACTGAAATAGAGAGCCAAAGGCTTATTTATCATACATGTCCTCTAGGAGATGTGCTTTACATTATGGAAAATACTAAGTAAAGTGATCTGGAGCTTACTCCACCTTTACTACGAGTTGCCCATAAGGTTGCTTATGTTTGCATCCACCAAACCTTTTAGTTTCTATATATTCGGCTATGAAATAATGTTGGATTCAATATCCACTTAATTTGTACCATCATATATTATATTTGCAGTGTTTTTTCCCTTTATGTTTCATTGCTTGTTTGCTTTGGCGAGGACTGGAGAGTCATTTTGTTTGTCATCGTAGAATTTATGCTGATAAGAAAAAAAACCAAAGCTGTTCAAATGACTCTTGATAACTTCTTTTGAGAAAAAAATTGCAGTAAATAATGTAGGTACAAGTATTTATTAAACATTTACTTTGCATTCACTTTTTATCTTTCCTAAAAGAATAAAAAACTAATTATTAATATAGTAATCAATCATGGACAAATTGTAATTTTTACCATTGATTATTAGATTTGATTAACGTGATTTTTATATAGGAGGTAACATCAAGGGATTAATTAACCACGTTAATATGTTTATTGAATATGGTTGTATTCACTGAGTAAAACAGTATGAGGAAATCTGTTCTGAAGAACAGAAATAGAGAATGAAAAAGAGAAAAAAGTTGGTCTGAGAAGTTTGGAGCTCTGTATATGGATGCTAACCAGAAGTGGCTTTCTTACATGATTAGAAAAGAGAAGGGAAATGGTAGTGGTGGTAGTCAGTTCTCTGAAGCAGAAATAGCACATCTATGAGAATGTAACTAGCAGGAGTCTGTGAGGGAGAGAGATCTACTAAGCATACTGCCCTCTTCTGGATATAATTCTAAGCTCACATTATTCTTCTTAGAATAATGTGAGCATATTCTTCTAAGAATGTGGACAGATTTGGGATTTATATAGTGTTATTAGTTGAGCAGAAGAGAAGTAGCATTTTGAATAAAATAGAACAAGTTTTCTAGAGGATGTGGATGTGACATATTTGTGATTGGTTTGATGACAAAGTCAACCCAAGAAGTGAAATTGATCTTGATTAGAGACTGGAATATTATCAAAGCAAGGTATGAAGCAAGATCTTTTTTCTAAGGAATAAGACAGGATTGTGTTTTGATGACACTGAATTTCATCATGCTAGCTTCATCCCATTTGAGAATGATGAGGAGATCAGTGTTTAAGGCACTAGTTATAGATGTTCTTGAAGCTTGAATTATTTGAATACTAAAAGACTTTTGAAATGAAAAGAAGTGGAGGGTAATGTTATCAGGAAAGCTATGGGCAAAATTTGAAGTTAGTGAAAAGTTGCTGATATCTAGGAGAAAGAATATGGTTAAGAATTAGTGCTCTGGGTTCCCCACTATAACAGAGAATTCAAATGGAAGAAAACCATCCACCATGACAACATACAATGAATAATTTGAGAGGAAACTGCAATCCAGTCATAAAGGGCAGAAGTGAGACCATAAAAAGGCAGCTTGGTAAGACGGCCTTAATGCCAATCTTGATTAATGCTTTAGAAATATCAATTGACTGAAAACCTTTCCATGGTTTGTGTCCAAAGATAGGTAATGCTGACTAGAAGATCTGCTATGGAATGAGTGGGAGAATCCTTTTTAATCAATTAATTAGTGATCACTAAAAACACAGGATGTTAATTTCAGGATCAGATAACTTTTTTTTTTGAGGACTTGTTAATAACTATTTTATTGAGTGTTAATCTATCATTATGATTGTTTCTTTCACTGATAAGATTTGCAAGCTTCTTCATTCCTCCCTTCTTTACTTATTACCACTCAAAGTCCTAAGAAAACATTAAAAAGAACAAAAACATTGTAATGCTGTAAGCCGACACAGACAACTCAACAGTCATTTTGAACTTCATAGAATATGAGGGAAAAGATGAAGATCACACCTAAAAGACACAAACATCTATGGAAAGTTAGAATGAGATCCCATTGGATATCCATAATAAAACTGATGATTTAATAAAAAATATGCTGAATTGGTTTGAACAACAACCAACAAACCTGGAATCTCGACATTCTCTTGTACCTAGAATATATGGAGTCCCTAAACTGCATAAATAAAACTTGCCATTGAGATCAATTGTTGATGCAAGATTCTATCCAACTTCTTTATTATCTAAACATTTAGCAAACTTACTCAAACCTCACATCAGGTAAACATCCTCTTTTGTTAGGAACACAATACACTTCATAGAAAATATCAAAAGGCATCACATTAGCTCCCACTGATATAATTGCAAGTCTGGACATAGTAAACCTCTTCACAAATGTTCCGAGTACAACTTGGATATCATCTGGCCCAGTTCTACTGCCCATTTAGAAGGTTTCATTACCTTCCTGATCAACATTCATCCTCAAATCAAATTCACAGTTGAACTAGAAAGAAATAGGTCTTTACCATTTTGGACTCATTAGTTGAGATCTCAGAGCAAAACACACTTAACTTTTCATAAATTAAAGATAGCAAGAAATTATATACTTGGTTTAATCCTTTATCCAAGTGTAAGCACAACAAACTTTGCACCTTAAGTATTTTCAGGACTGGGACAACTCATGGTAAAGGTGGCATGACTTCACATCACTTGCATTAGTATCTCATAATGCAAAGCACATATCCTTGCAAACATGTATAATGCTCGGCATTATGGGAAGGGTCACTACCCAGACCAGTTTCAATCTTCATTGAGGTGAAAAAGTAAAGGCCTAGAGTAGTTAGTATAAGGGGGCAAGAAAGCCTGATAGTATTAGGAGAAAGAAAAGACAGATAGATAGCATGAGCGATAGGGAAAAGGTCTCAGCTCTTTTATATCATCATATATTATGTTGGAGGTTTAATGGATTTTTTACAACACTCAAAAAGAATTAAATTAGAATTTAATACTTCCTATATTTCATCCTAGTCACTAGGACATCTACGGGGATTACAAAAACAATTAATGTAACATGCACACAAAAACTTACAATACTAAGCCCAATCACGTGGGTGACACTAAAGTCCTATCTAGGTGGAGTGCCCTCTAAGGGCGGTAGTAGGTGGCCTGGAATGTAAGGTGGAACCTCTGGTGATGAGTGTTTCCCAAATCTTCGGAAGCTTAATGCAACCGTATTTGTTAAGATTTGGTTGGTTTCTGAGAGCTGCTGCTGCTTCTAAGAAAAGTCTCTCTTTCTTGAATTTGCTGTGGTGGAGCATGGTGGTTTTCTTCCATGATACTCTCTGTGGGTGATGTCCAAAACATGGTCAGCCAAGCCTGAATGGCCATAGTTGTGTTTAACGATGTATGACTTGTGTTCCTCCAGGCGGATGGATGCTGATCTGCCTGTCTGTCCAAAGTACGCAAGCTTACAGGAACAGGGTACTTTGTAAACTCCAGGCAGAGAGAGAGAGGAGGGAGCTGATCTTTCGTAGAACGGATAAGGGTAGCAAGTTTGCGGTAGGGCTTATATGCTGTGTGTAGGTTATACTTTTTTAGTATCTTGGCTATTTTTTCCGAAGTGCCTCGGATGTAGGGTATGGTGATGGCATTTTTAAAATCTTGTTGACAAGAGGGGGAGGAATTGATTATTTTTTTTAAACTGTGTTCGCTGTAGCCATTGGAGAGGAAAGTTCTGTGTATGTGGTTAAGCTCAGTAGTGAGGGCGGTTCCACTGGAACAAAGATTGTGGGCTCTCTTTAAGGGTTTTAATGATGCCATATTGTTGTGAAGGGTGGTGGTGGGAGAGTTTGTGAATGTATCTGCCTGTGTGTGTGGGTTTTCTGTATACAGTGAAGGCAAGTGTATCATTAGGCAGGTGCATGACTAAGGTGTCTAGGAAGGGTAAACAATTGTTCTTTTCCTTTTCCATAGTAAACTGGATTCTTGGATGTAGGCTATTGAGATGACCAAGGAAGGAGTCTAAAGTGTCTGGGCCATGAGGCCAAATGGAGAACACATCATCTACATATCTTAGCCAGATAGAAGGTTTGAGTGGGGGCTGAGTCTATGGCTCGATTTTCGAAATCTTCCATATAGAAATTGGCAAGGGGGGGGTGAGAGGGGGAATCCATGGCAGTTCCTTCTATCTGCTTGTAGATTTTGTTATTCCAAGAGAAATACCCAGAGTTGATGGCAAAGGAAAAGAGATCTAAGTTTTCTTAGAAGCAGCAGCAGCTCTCAAAAACCAACCAAATCTTAACAAATACGGTTGCATTAAGCTTCCGAAGATTTGGGAAACACTCACCTTGACATCTTAGATCTCTTTTCCTTTGCCATCAACTCTGGGTATTTCTCTTGGAAAGAGCTTGCAAATCTTATCAGTGAAAGAAACAACCATAATGATAGATTAACACTCAATAAAATAGTTATTAACAAGTCCTCAAAAAAAAAAGTTATCTGATCCTGAAATTAACATCCTGTGTTTTTAGTGATCACTAATTAATTGATTAAAAAGGATTCTCCCACTTTAGATTCCTTCCTCGGTCATCTCAATAGCCTACATCCAAGAATCCAGTTTACTATGGAAAAGGAAAAGAACAATTGTTTACCCTTCCTAATGATACACTTGCCTTCACTGTATACAGAAAACCCACACACACAGGCAGATACATTCACAAACTCTCCCACCACCACCCTTCACAACAATATGGCATCATTAAAACCCTTAAAGAGAGCCCACAATCTTTGTTCCAGTGGAACCACCCTCACTACTGAGCTTAACCACATACACAGAACTTTCCTCTCCAATGGCTACAGCGAACACAGTATCAAAAAAATAATCAATTCCTCCCTCATTCCCCGTCCCTCTCGTCAACAAGATTTTAAAAATGCCATCACCATACCCTACATCCGAGGCACTTCAGAAAAAATAGCCAAGATACTAAAAAAGTATAACCTACACACAGCATATACGCAAACTTGCTACCCTTATCCGTTCTACGAAAGATCAGCTCCCTCCTCTCTCTCTGCCTGGAGTTTACAAAGTACCCTGTTCCTGTAAGCTTGCGTACTTTGGACAGACAGGCAGATCAGCATCCATCCGCCTGGAGGAACACAAGTCGTACATCGTTAAACACAACTATGGCCATTCAGGCTTGGCTGACCATGTTTTGGACACCACCCACAGAGTATCATGGAAGAAAACCACCATGCTCCACCACAGCAAATTCAAGAAAGAGAGACTTTTCTTAGAAGCAGCAGCGCTCTCAGAAACCAACCAAATCTTAACAAATACGGTTGCATTAAGCTTCCGAAGATTTGGGAAACACTCATCACCAGAGGTCCCACCTTACATTCCAGGCCACCTACTACCGCCCTTAGAGGGCGCTCCACCTAGATAGGACTTTAGTGTCACCCACGTGGTTGGGCTTAGTATTGTAAGTTTTTGTGTGCATGTTACATTAATTGTTTTTGTAATCCTCGTAGATGTCCTAATGACTAGGACGAAATATAGGAAGTATTAAATTCTAATTTAATTCTTTTTGAGTGTTGTAAAAAATCCATTAAACCTCCAACATAATGTCCTCACAGCACTTAAGCCTCTACACAAGAATATCATCATATAGCCCGCAGGACCCCCCCCCCCCTCAGGTCTTCATACATACAGTGCAGATAATGTACTTGTTGGGCATGCTCAAAACATCAAAACTATAGGGCCAAGCACTTTATTTGCTCAAGGTACAGCAGTAAAGCAGTTCTTCAGGCAAGCCCTAGAATGTACACAGGAGACTAAACCTAATTGTACTTGGGACACTTCCTGACCATTTATTGAATAATCCTACTATTGTTTACTCTGCAGGTCATGTCTGGAAGGATTTCAAGTATAATATCATGCAGGATATCCTATCAAGCCCACAAGTCCATCATCCCTATTGCATGCCCCTGCTCTGTAATTTTCTAATAACATCAACTACGAAAGACACAATCATAAATAATCTCAACACTTCAGTTAAAAATTCTCACTCCCCCCATAAAAAAATCCAAAAATGCAACAAAAAATTTCAAAATAATAATAATAATAATATTCCAAAAAATCCATTTAAAAAACACTCTTCCATGTTCACTTCTTCAATATCTGGAGCTTAACTATAAATATAAATAATATGCACCACCACCACTTGCAGGTCCAAGCTTGATATATTCCTTAGCAAACTTCAACTGACATTCTCTAACAAGATTTCACTTCAATTATCTTGAATTTACATTCTGCATGATGCATTCCATAAGAATAGAGCATGCGCATTTGTCAGATCTTGCCAGCCTGGTTGGCCAAGCCATCTGCTCTCCAGCCAAAAGGCTGTGGGTTTGAATCCCGCCATGGATGTTTGTGATTGTCTGTGGAAATACCAGTGCTGGTGGTGGTGGTGGTTGGAGGTAGATGGTGTTGGTGTAGTTGCGGTCAGCTGGTGATTGAATGGTGGAGACGGACTTGTAGAGCAGGTACCCTCCCTTGATGAGTCCTTGAACTCCCTGGAGGTATCAAATAATAATAATAATATATTTATATCACAGTCCAAAAATGACTAAATTTTGAATAATCCTCTTTATGATTACCCTGGCTCAAGATTTCCTTGCCACTTTTTGTTGCCTTCATTTGCTGCTATTATACTTCATTCTAATAAATGCAGACAACTCTGATAATTTATCTCTGAAAATTGATTTCCTATAGACAATTTACTCGCACAATGAGATCATCTTCATTGAGACTTCTTTAAAAAAGTTATATAAAAACATTGTGATTTTATATAACATTGTGATGACTACTAAAGCTGATAAGGATAATGCTACAATTATCATGAATCAACAGGATTACAACAACAACAACAACAACAAAAATCAAGGTTTCCTAAGTGACAGCAATTCTACTTACCAAATTATAGATTAAGACCCCACTGTGTCTCAAAAAAAAAAAAAAAGATTGTTGATTATTGAAAAAAGTGACTTCTTGTCCCAAAGAAATCAACAAAATAAAACCTGTTTATGTTAAACCACCCAATATCTATGGGGCACCTGAAATTCACAAATCTAATATTCCACTATACCCTATAGTTACCACCACACAGATAATCCTACTTATAAACTTGCTGAACAGTTAGTTGCTTCCCCCCCTCCCCTTTTACTGGTAACCCCTCTACTTTTATATAAAAAAAAAAAATACAGTCCATTTCAAATCACTAGTTAAAAATCACATCCTTAAAAATTCACACATAATGGCTACCTTTGTTTACACTTTATTATTTACTGATGTACCATTAACTGACACTGAATTTAATGAAGTCTAAATCCCCCCCCCCCCCACAATATTTGTATTATTCAAATTTACTATGTATGCAGGTTACTTTAACTGGCAAAAATAAATAGATAAATAAATAAAAAATAAAAATTGACACATTGTATTGTGTAGATTTTTATTTTTTATTTATTTATCTATTATTTATCTATCCACCACACAATATACTAATGGTATTGCAATGGGATCCTGCCCTCTTCCCCTCCTTTAGCTAACTTTTTATGCGGAACACTTCGACAATAAAAATACTTACCACAGCTACTGTACATACAAGTCCTTAGTGTGATATTGTTAATGATGTATTTACCATTTGATCCTACAGGCAAGACACTTTGGATTCTTTTGTTACTTACTTAAACAGCCAACATCAAAAATTCATTTCACAGTAGAAAAAGAATCTAACAACTGTTTGCCTTTGCTCAACACACTGACTAAAGTGTCAAGAAAAGGTAGAAAGCTAATACACATAGGAAGCCATCTCTATAAACAATAACATCATCATCAACCAGACCAACAGTACGATATTCTAACAACACTTATACAGAGAGCTAGGGCTATTTGTTCTAATGATGATGCAGCTCTTTCCACAGAACTTAAATATCATTGCCATACTTTCCTGGCCAATGGCTCTATAACCCCTACAAAATAGATAAAATACTACATGACCCTCCTTAAACACACAAGAACAAAACACCACTATTTCTATTCCCTATGTCCGAGGTACATCTGAAAAGAAGGCCAACACACTAATAAAATATGACCTTCACACTGCATTCAAACCACATTAAATTAGCAACTCTGATCTATTCTCCTAAGGATAAACTCCATCCCCTAGCATATCCTGGATGTACAAAGCTCCCTGTGACTTGGCCTACTATGGAGAGAAAGGAAGATCTGTTAACATTTGTCCTGAAGAACATAAGTACATTCACTATCATTATTATGGCAAATCTGGATTGGAAGACCATGCTTTGGATACTCCTTCACACAGGATTAGATGAAAGAAAATCAACGTGTTGTATAGAAGTCAGAAAGATTATTTTTAGAGTCAGCAACAGCCATGACGCATTCTCCTAACTAATAACTCTGGATGTATTCATTTGCCAAAGATTTGCAAGACTTATCTTAAGATCAACTCCTACACAATGTAATACTTCTTTATAACATTAGAGGGTACATAATTAGGACTTTAGATATTTTGTCTGTTAAAATTTGAATTGTTTCATTTACTCATTGTCGGGTGTGAACTGTAGCACATAATGTGCTCTGAAGATGCTGGTTTGAAATCCAATAAAATATAAGCCAATTAATAAACATCTTTTTTTTAAATTTAGTTTGTTTGGTGTTGTAATACCATTAATATAAGTTATGGACTTCACTGTTATTAATTCAAACTAGATTCCCTTCTCTAACGTCACATATCAAGGTAAAGGAAGCCAAATTATTTGCTGTCAGCAATGATGTAACAGAAATTGTTCACTACCCACTTGCCAGAATAACAAATAATCATCATTATGCCAATACTCTGACCTTTTCTTAACTTGTTCTACCTTCAAATACACTCCAGATGTTATCTCTCCTCTAGGCAACTTTGACTATGTTGTTTACATTTTCTTTTCTACAGCAAATCAACTTTCTTACAGTTAATTTCCACTTCTTTGGCACTACACTAAAAACACTTTCAACTAGTATGATCTATGATAGGTCATCATCATTATTATTATTATTTGACACCTCCAGGGATTCTAAGGACTCATCGAGGGAGGGCACCAGGTCTACAACTCCTTCTCCACCATTCAATCACAACTGACCACAACTACACTAACACCATCTACTGCCTGCCACCACTGGTATTTCCACAGACAATCACAAACATCCATGCCCATGGCAGAAGTCGAACCTGCAGCTCTTTGGCTGGAGAGCGGATACGCTATCCACTCAGCCAACCAGGACGGCAGCTAAGTTGAATAATGGGAATGGGTACATGATGATACTGCTGGATTTTGCAAAGGTGTTTAGCAGGATACTGGTACTCTATTACACACAAACTGCAACAAATGGGGATGGATATGAAACAGGTACTATGGATAAGTGGGTGGCTGATGGACAGATACCAAAAAGTAGTATATAGAGGAGCAGAATCCAGGAGAAGACAGGTAACTGACTGCTTGGGCCATTGCTGTTTAACTTGTACATAAATGACATAGGAAATAATTTGAAGGGAGATATTAAGTTGTTTGCTGATGATGCAAAATTGGGTAGAGTAACAGTTAATCAAGGTGATGTAGAGAGCTTGCAGGATGATTTGAATAGGCTGAAAGTAGTATAGGCAAAACACATTTAAAAAAAACAAAAAAAAAAACATAATGGGCAAAACACACAATAGGCAAAACATAATGGATGTCAATTTAATGTGCAAAAGTGTAAAGTTATACATTTTTGGATACAAAGATTACAACCTGTGTACCACATTGAGGAAACTATTTTCCAGGAAATTGATAAAATCAGGGATTTGGGGAGTGGGTGTAGTAGTAGTAGATAGAGAGTTGAAGTTCAGAGGGCATATTGCTAAAGTAGCCAAGATAGCTCACATGATTACTTGTTATTGAAGAACATACTAACAAACAGAGATAGTTATCATTTCTGTTTATAAATTCTTAATATGACCATATCTGGATTACTCTGCTCAGGTCTGCTCACTTGGGTTTCTTAGGAATGAGAATTGGAAGAGAAGATCCAGAAACGAATGATGAAGATGGTGAGTGGTCTGTGGAATACTCCCTATGAGGACAGATTAAGGGTTTGTGGATTGCAAAAGTTGGTTGATAGGTGAATATTTAAATAAATGAATCACAGAAAGAAAATTTCTTATAAATCAATGAAAAGTTTTATTTACAAAATAATCTTAACATTTATGTGAATGTTATTTGTTTTATGGATGTGGAACTTAATTATGTTACTTGATATAAAATTACAGTTATACTACTACTCAATTACATAATATCTGACCTATCAGAAACAACTTCTTGTTAAAAACTCTACAAAATATACTTGTAATAAATCTAATTTATAAAACAAATAATAAAATAAATACATCATTAAAATATACATGCTAATAACTTAATGCAATAAAGTGACATCAATGCAGTAAAGGCCTAATACTATAATTTCTCAATAATTGAAGCTTTTTTTTAAACACTTGCTAATAAATATTCTTGACAATACTCTTATTTCAAAAGTAGTTTTAATAATTTTTTTCATCTTATAAAAAATATAATAATTGAACTAATTTTTTCCCCCACTTCAATGGAAATATCTCAAAGAGAGTAAATCTACATATCAGATTTACCACACTGAAATATGACTGTTTAGATTATATTAAAAAACCTTTGTCTAAGTTTATAAGTAAAACTTGAGTAAACCAAAAAGGATAAATTAAACTTCTTTATGGATAAAACAGAAATTTCCAAGTCAGTACAAAGTTAACAGTTAATCAAAAGATTAAATGTTAACTACCTTTTATCTACAAAGAAAATACAGTCAATTCTCACTATAGCTAAAGAGTCACATTACAGGAACAGTTGATTATATTAGAGTTTTGCTACAGTGAATTTTCTTCAGTACAGCACCTATAGGGAGTCAGTAGTGAATTCTCCATTTGTTCTACCAAGTGAACACTATAATGGTGTTTGCTTAAGTGAGAGATGGCTGTATTATAATACTGTATTGTAATTACATATAAAAAATGTTATAAGTGCCTGTTTGAAGTCAAAATGGATCAAACAAATACATAATGAATTAAAAGCAGTTATTTAACTAATTTTTGCTTGGTTCAAAATTACAAAACTTAATTATTTATATCTCTTTCATTTCTCCCCATATAATTTTTGATAATCCATTATATTATACACTTAGATTTTACTAGAGTAATTAGTTTACACTATTTACAATATCAATCATAATATTACAACACACACACAAAAAAAAAAATTAAAAACTATATATTGTGCAAGGCTGAAGAAATTATAAAAATCAATGCTTACAATGGTTTGTAATTTTTTTTTGTGCTTCTTTTGCTATTGTCTTTTATTATCTCTAATAGTTCTGAGTACTTTCCATAGCTTCAATTAAGAATCTAGTCTACCCTAACCTGAATTATGCTATTTATTATATTTTAAAAGAATGTCAGTTTAAGCATTTAACATATTCATGCCAGGCAAGATACATATTGTGTTGTTCGGCACTTGCTCATAGGACAGGATATGACAAATAGTCTTGCTTCTGGTTTATCATCTGTCTGCATACAACAAATCATTACCTGCATTTTCTAGAGAAACCAAAGTTATGTTAGAAGGGAAACGACAACGACTTTTTGCTTTCTGGTTATGTAATTTACCAATAATTATGAGAAATTCTAAAACTGTTTGTATTTTTAAATGTGTGTGCGTGTGTTTATATACATTTGAGCCTCTGTAGCTCAGTCAGTATAGACAAAGCCCTTTAATCAGAAAGACATGGGTTCGATTTCCATCAGTGATGTGAGGAACCTTTATCTGGTCTCTTTCGACTAAAGGTGAGTTAGCCAGTTCTCATATGGAGTTAGGGGGTTTTTCACCTGGAAACTTGGGTTTTTTGCCCCCCGGAACAGGCAAACTGGTCCATGAACACATGCAAACACACCAGGAGGCATAGGGCTAACCACCTTATCCTCAATTAAATGTAGAAAATCCTCAACACCACAAGGTAAACGAGGATAGAAGGAATAATAATAAGAAGGAATACACACACACACACACACACACACACACACACTGTGAAGACAGTTTGTATATATTAACTTTTCACGAAAATTACACAAAAGATATTTGAAATGGTGTGTCCAAATGTATTGCCAAATGCGTAAAAAAGGTGTCTGCCTGCCAGAAGTAGAAGGGAATACGTTAGAAGGTCGAGTGAGCTTTTGCCAAGTGTGTGACAGGTGAGAAACATGGACTGGTATGAATGTGTTCAAGTTATTTTCATAAGCAGAGCTATGCTTTTTTTTTATCCATGGTTCTGTAAATAAATTCAACTACTTATTGGGAAACAGACACTTATGGGTTAATTCATTTTTTTAGCTAAAAACATCTTTTATTTAAAAATTTTGCTAAAATTACTATTCCTTATAATTTTAATTTAAAAATACTAATTGTCTGCTCCATGTTATCATAACTTTGCCATGTTATCACAATTTCATAAGCACACAATCTATTTTACCTATAAAATTAATTTTACTTATAACCATTAATTGTTTCATTAGATGTAAAGTTCATCACAGAACATATTCCAATGTGTGCAGAATAGCACAAAGCAGTGGCACACCCAGAGGGGGCCTTCCCCCCAAAGAAAAAAAAAAAAAAAAAAACTAGAAAATTTTCCAAAAATGTTTTCCTAATTAAAATTAATTTTTTTAAATTTATGTTGTGTTGTGTCTTCTATTTCTAATTTCTATACTACTTATGAATTAGCGATCATTGCAGAGTCATAGGACGTATGTGATGTGTAGTGTGTGTATTCCCAAATCATCTACTAAACTCCTCCTAAGATTAAATCCTGAGTGTGCTATTGGCACAAAAAATCAGTGGATCATTTAAGAAACTCTCAAGGCTTTCATATTACATCTGCACAGCAGTCCAGATGCAATATAATGCTTTTATATTGCTGTGCAAGATGACCGTTTTTTTTTTTTTTTTTTTTTTTTTTTTGGGAATGAGCAAGTGGTGGAGAGGATTCAGAGATAGGTGTTTAACATGGTGACAGGTCTGTGGAATATAGGAATATATCCTATAAGAACAGCTTCAAGGTTTTAGCTAGAACTGGTTGAAAAGCAGAAAAAAGCAGATATCGCTAGAAGCATATGTTATTAAGGGTGTTTTACATGACAGAGGCAGAAAAAAAAATTTCTTGATATGTGACAAAACAAAGAGAAGAGAACAAGAGATCAATCCTAGAATCTGTGTGAAAAGGTGGTTAACAAGGATGTGAGGACTAGATTTGTTTGCTTAGAGAGTGGCCAGTGATAAAATAGTTTCCAGAAGTGACAACAACCAGAAACCTACTTCGTCAATCATCTCTGAACCCTTTCCAACAACATCCTTTTAAAAACCAGGTGACCAATTCTGTGCACAGTAATCCATATGCAGCCTGCTCAAGTCCTGTACAGAGTAATCATAGCATTCTTACTTCTACATCTCAGTGTTCTCCACATCATTGACATAATCCAATGTGTTCTCACAATTTTAACAAACTGTGTCCCTATACACTATAAGATATCCCCACCCATCTTATACTCTGCATTCCATCTGTGCTTCCCAAACTTTAAAAGCATGCACTTTGCTGCATTGAACTGGTTGCCCCATTCAAAAAGAAGTCTTTCAAGTCTTGAATGTTGCAGCATCCATTCTACTCCTCAATACTTCTTCCCAACTTTGCATGATATATACACAACTGTATATCACCATTCAAGGCATTCCCTGTATCATTTATATACAAATTAAACAGCAACTGGGGAACTAAAACAGACCTTTGGGGAACACCACTAGTGACTTTCCTCTTCTGGTATATGACTATCCCATACACAATATCTGCTGATATCTATCAGACAGCTAATCTCCAATCCAATCCTATCCCATCTGTTCAAGTTTAATTACCAGCTTGTCATATGGCAATCTTTCGAAGGCCTTTGCAAAATCTAAATATACTACTGTACAAGCATCCCCCTTGTCCAACGTATTCATCACCTTGTTATAATAAGTGAGCAGACTGCTAAAACACTATTTTCCTTTGGCAAACCCATGAGGTCCATCAAAGAGACTTTTGCTGCTGTCAACCCAGTTCTGAATTCTAGTACTCACTAGCTTCTCTGACACCTTAACCACAACTCCAGACAAGTAGATCGGCTTATAATTTGAAGCCTTAGTCTTATCACTCCCTTTATCAAGTGGAACAATTTTGCTCTCTTTCCACTCCTTAGGAACTTGGGCTAATCTATGATATTTTAAAAAGATAAGTTAAAGCTGTAGCTAACTCCTTGGAATATTTCTTCAAGATAAGCAATGACATACCAACAAGTTTACTAAATTTTCCTCATATGCCTCCTGTTTGCTCACCATCAGTGGTTCTTCCCACTGAAAGTTTATTGGTAACTCATGAAAATAAACTGAATAATGGTCATCATCTGCTATAGAATATCAGTATGTGTTTATAAGTTTGCCATAATGTCATAAAATAGGAAAATCGAAAATCCAACAGTTGTGAGATAAGGTCAGTGATAAAATTTTTGAATACCAAAAATGTTCATCCAACTGAAATTTATCTGCAAGTTAGCAAAGTGTATTGAGAAAATGCCAAGAATTAGGTAATGTTGAGAAGATAGTGTAGGGATGTTCAGTGAAAGGAGGACAAATTTTAAACTAAACTAGCTGCCTGTCATCAGTCACTGCCAATCTGTACTGACCAGGTGAATGAGAAGATTTATCATTTCTGAGCAGAGTAATATTTCCTGTTCTTTACTTGAAACTGTCAAAAAACACTTACAGAATTGCAAATTGTACTCTAGATGATACCAAAAATGCTCTGTTCACTGATGATCACAATGTAATATGCATGGCAGTATCACTGAACTTTTGAAACAGTATCATAATGAAAGTGAAGAATTTTTGAACCACACTATGACAGGAGATAAAAACTAGAATTTCTCAAGTGACTCCAGAGTGTAGACAAAATCAATGCAAAAGGTGGCATAGGATATCTCCAAGGACAAAGAAATTCAAGCAAACACTTTCTGCCTAGAAGATCATATACAGGGTGTTCGGGATAAATTTGACAGTTTCGTAAGGAAAAAGAAAATCTTCTTTGTATCTATTAAATTTAATGAATTGACAAAAAAACATTACAGGCAGAGTTAATTACAATACTATCAACAAGATTTACTCAAAATAACCACCATTAGCATCGATCACAGCTTCAATTCTGCTTCGGAACCTCGAACAAGCTGATGCTACAGTCTCCCTGGGAAGGGCCGCAAAAACTGTTTTAATTTTATCCATTAACTGGGCTTTTGTATTACTGGAAGTGCGATTGGTGTCTTTTTCAACTGCGCCCCATACAAAATAATCCATGGGGTTAAGGTCTGGGGAGTTTGGAGGCCAAACATTTGGACTGGTGAAGTCGTAGAAATTTTCAGACAACCATTTTTGACTTTTCCCAGAGGTGTGGCAAGGGGCCGAATCCTGCTGCCATACATACGGCCTACCATTGGCTACCCTTGTTATCCAGGGCTTGACTACAGTTAGCAACTACACGAACAAAGCCATAATTCCAATGCCAGGGTTCTTCAACACCTGTTCCTGCAGATTTGCGAGGAATTCTGCTGTACGAACGCAATCAGATCGTCTGCTAGGGATCTTTCTTCTTGCTACATCCTCGTAGTCACCATTGCAAGTCTCTAGTTCATGCCTGATTGTTTTTACTGTATTCAGGGAGCATTGGGCAGCAGTCGTAATATCCTTATTTTGATGGCGGGCACGAATCATCATGATACAAGTTATTCTCTTCCATGATTCAGGTGGGTTCCAGCTATCCATCCTTTCTGACATCTTGTATATGAATGAAGAAGGGTCCAAACTTTTAAATGAAGAGAAGTGTGTGTTAATACATGTAACTTACGGAAAAATATAATTAATTATAAATATGTCAAATTTATCCCGAACACCCTGTATATATACCATGTTTGGGGACAAAAAGTGTTTTGCTCTTGTTCATTGGCTTTATGCCTTAAGGAACAAAAATAAATGCAGATGTTTACTGCAAAACTCTTTAAAAAATTGTGACAGTCTATTCAAAATAAAAGACAAGGCCTCCTCAGCTCCGGAGAACCTGAGGAAGCAAGTAATTTTCATCGTTTTCTTCACTTGAAAAGATTTTTAGCAGCTCAACAATTCAATAGCAGTGATGATGAGAAGATGACCATGAAGGATTGCATCAAAATACTGGTGGTACACTACTTCAATGAGGGGATGCAAAAACTTGTGTCCCAATGTGACAAATGTCTCAATGTAAGGAGCAAATATGTGGAGAAACAGCTGACAGTATGTGTAAACTTGTGACAAAGTAATACTAAATATGTTGACATTTCATTCATTCAGCCAATCAAAACTTAGTTTCTGGACATGTTTCATATGTAAGAAAAGTTTAATGAATTAACTTGAAGAAAAGAAGTAGCCATTATTTTATTTTAAGTCATCCTGAAACTAAATCAATGCAAGGTTCTTATAATAAAACATTGCCGTTCATAATAAAAAAAAAAAAAAACACCATTCCAGAAAGTTATGGAATAAGTTTACTGAATAAGTGTTCATTTGAATGTTAAATACTCATATATTAATGACAGGAAAAACAAAATATTAGAGGAATTAACCAAGTATGGATTTTAAATTATTATTATTATTATTATTATTATTCCTGACACCTCCAAGGAGTCCGAAGACTCATCGCGGGAGGACATCTTCAACTGTCTCTACACCTTACCCCTACTACGAATCAACGCCATCTACCGCCCATCTCCAACACCACCACAACTAGTAATTTTTGTCTGTAAATTGCGTGTGTTCTAAAGGGCCGATTTGTATGTATGCGGGATGAAAAACCCGAGTTTCCGGGAGAAAAAAACCTGCTACCTCCGTATGAGATCGGCTAACTCACCATCGATTGAAATCGACCAGATAAAGATTCCTCCCGTCGCGACGAGAATCGAACTTAGGCCTATTCCAATCGAAGGGCGCAATGTACCGTCGTTCTTCCAATTGCGCTACGGAGGCGCTATGTCATGATGTATATGTAACTACTGCAAACCTTTAGCATGAATTTTCTGCATCCTGAAAATATGTAATAAATTTCTGGTACCTTTCTGCATCACATCACAAAATGCTCTTTATGAACTAAATGGATTATGTATTTTTACTAAAAATTGATGTAGTATTTTATTAAGTGTTTGATAAAATGAATCTTACTCAAGAATCTCAAAAAATATGTTTGAGCAGCCATTTATATGTTCAGTTATTTGATGAATGTTATAGTTCATATTCCTTGTATGGTCATGTTGCAGAAGTGGAAAATTCTATGGAACAAAATAGTAAATCCATCTAAAATTATAAATACAATTTAAGTATTTTTTCATTTTTTTACATGAAAGATATGGTACTATTTGATACCTGTTGATATCATATCACTGATTCCTTATCTGCTAAATGCAATTTAGTTATCTATTTTAATCCTCATCCTTGATAAAATATATAAATACATGTATACACTTGTTTTGAGGTTAATAACTGTGGGAAAGTGTTACAATTTTGCTGATGTTACAAGATGTTCCATATCTAATAATGCCTGTTCAATGTGCTTGAAGAATGACTCTGCATTAGTTTCAGGGCACCTATCAAAGGCAGATATGGTAAAAGTAAACCTGAAATGAAAAGCAGAATGTTAAATATGCTAATTTGTATGTTTCTTTATGAATTTTTTATGGAAGAAATTTTAAATAAAAACTGTGGCTACTAAATTACGTGATACACAGGATAATATATAGAGAATAAAAACAGAAAAAATATATGTAAGATGATACTAAACATTATTATTATTATTACACGACACCTCTAGGGAGTCTAAAGACTCAAAGGAGGGCAGCTGCTCTACAATTGTTTCCACCACCGATCTACCAACTGACCGCAACTACACCAATGCCATCTAATAAAATAATCACAATATGATGTGATTGTCTGTGGATTTACTAAATACTTAGGTAAAAATTTGATTCATATATAGTTTTTATTTAATTTGTGAAAAGGAAGCCTGTATTTACTAGAATTATTTAAAAACAGATGTAAATTTTTCTGTTGGTGATTTTTATAAACATATGCATATATGATTGTTTAAAGTCTCAAGTAACAACAATTTTGATATAGTGAATGATACGCAACATCAACATTTAGCCAGCAGTACTAAATTAAAAGTTTGCCTTTAACACATTAACTGCTATGACTAATTTTTTTTCCGTCTTCACAGGCCACTGTGCTGAATCATCATATTATTAGCTATTTTTATTATTATTATTACCCCAAGACCTCATGGACTCATCTGGGAGGTCCTTTTATCACACACACACACACACACACACACACACACACACACACACACACACACACACACACACACACACACAGCTCATCGTACCGTGCCTTGAACACATTCAAACTCCTTGCAGATACCACACTCTCAGGCAAGGCATTCCAATCATTCACAAATTAAATGAAAACTATATATGAATCAAATTTTTACTAAGTATGTTTAGTATCGTCTTACATATATTTTTTTTCTGTTTTTATTCTCTATATCACTTATTTTTTAGCAATTAGCTAATTTTTTTTCATTTATTGACTAAAAATAATGTTTCATTTATTGTCTTCAAGCTGAAATCAAAATAGCTTTAGTTTCTTGCCTTTTTGAAATAAATTCTTCAATTTATTTCCTTTGTTTTATTGAAACACTTGTAAAAGAATAGTAAAAACATATATTTTCTTATTTTGTACATGAAAAATTTCAAGTATTTTGCTGGGCTAAGCTCGGTTTCTAGTGCACCAGGCCATGATTATATACAGGCCCATGCATTCAAATGGCTGCTGTGAGACACAGCTGTTTCACTGCAGAATAATGACAAGTTAACGTGTCAAACAGATACGTATCACATGGTACTAGCAGAAAGTGTATGTATGAGGCACACTTGTTATATATGGCAGTCAACGTGCTAAACTTTGTGAGATCTCTCTCTTCCAAAAAGTTTGGAAGATTCTCATCTTATATAAATATTGAAAATATTTTTTAAAAAATATTCTTCTTCTAACATGTAACAAACAATTTCACTTGGCAAATTGATTGCTATATTTACAATGTATTCCTGTTCTTTGAATTACTTGTTTCGACACACAGATGATGCACTGTGATTTTCAGTATGAAATTTTGCATCATTTTTGCCTACACAGCACAGGCTAAAAGAACTAATTAGAGTGTATTAAGTTGGAATTGGTAAAACAGAGTGGAAACATTGGAGAAATTACTAAATAAAATAAGTGACAAGTATGATTTATCACATAATTCATTTTTATAATATGTTCAAAAATATTGCCTGTAAATTAGAAATTCTAAAAGCAAAAATATTTGCTTTTAGATTTTAGAATACTTGAAATGGGAGGTTGCTCAACATGTGGAATTCTCAGTCAAGAAAGGGTTTATGTGGAACTAGAATGCTGGTGATTATGACAAACTTAAAAGACAGCTTGGAATGGTCTCATTGGTGAAAGCCAGACCTAGACAAAATACCAAGGTTGAATATAAGTCATATATTTTCCTTTCCATAATGCATAGCATTATATACATCTGAAGGGATGTGTACTTTGCATTATGGGATACTAAGGCAATTAATGTGAAGTCATTCACCTTCGTATATATATATAAGCAACCTAGTCATGAAGCTACTTCATGCAGAATGCATTTTTATGCATCTTCATGTATCTTTAATAAATTAAAGATACAGAGAAATTATATTCTTTGTTTCAACCTTTATTATTATTATTCGTGACACTTCCAAGGAGTCCGAAGACTCATTGCGGGAGGACACCTCTCTGTCTCCACCACTACACCGAACCTCTACTACCAATCATCTACATCAGCTTCAACATCATCAGACATATCCTGAATTCTTCAAGACATTGTATTGTTTGAAAAAGAGATAGTATTGATTTTGCAGACATGTTCTTCCCCAAACATACAAAAAAAGGCATTCTTAATGCAAGGAGAAATTAAATCTTCAGCTATGATGTGGTTTTTACCACATTTAGCTATGCGATAAGCAATACAGTAGGAAACCTCAACTGCATTCTCATTGTCTTTCTTTACTGATGTCATGTATGAAGTTATATTTGGATGCTTTTCAAAGCATTGAAAATAACGTATTTCTTTGTTTTTATACATAGGATGTTCAGTTTCTAAATGTCGCATGAGTAGAGAGGGTTTCATGCAACCGATGGATAATACTTCCCCACACACAACACACAATTAGGACAGTCATCATCCCCTACAAATGAAAAACCTATATTTAATATACTCTTCACAGTATTTCCTTTTCTTCTGTGTACTACACAGAAGAAAAGGCACACACCTTTTTACTATCTTCTGGTGTGGGTGTACTCGTAGCTGCGGGCATGTGTTGAGAAGTACTTGGTGACGGGTTATAATATCCACATCAAGTTTTGATTTTTTAACCGTTCCTGTTTTCAACCACTGATCCATAACAGATACACTTAAAAATCACTGACAATAATAAGTATATTTTATATAAGTATCAGTTCTTCTAGTTGAAGAGGAGAGTAAATTCGATAAAAATTTTGAGATTTTGTAAGTGGGGCAACCTATACAATCTACGACTGGTCTTAACGGAATGCCTGATTCATTAACTTTTAGAAGACCATACAATCTAGGTGGATTGTATGGTCTTCCAAAAAATTTTTATCAAATTTACTCTCCTCTTCAACTAGAAGAACTGATACTTATATAAAAAATACTTTGAATTTCAAAAATAAATTTCAGATCTTCATTTGGACGTTTCTGATATCATGATCTTGATAGATGTTGTTTCTTTATTTACAAATGTGCCTCTTTCAGAAAGTATTGAATTACTACAACAGGAATTTCCTTCAGACATTGTAAACGTATTTGATTTTGTAATAAATTCTGGTTATTTTTCCTTTAAAAATAAGTTGTATCAACAAATTGAAGGAACAGCAATGGGTAATTCTCTTTCTCCTGCTATCTCCAATTTCTTTATGGAACATTTTGAACAACGTATCTTTGACAACATTTCTCCCAGACCTACTCATTGGTTCAGATATGTCGATGACATTTTTGCTGTATGGAATGGCTCTTCGGATGAACTTCAACAATTTCTCACTAAGTTAAACACATTTCATCCTAGGATCAAGTTTACCCTAGAAGTAGAATCGAATAAGCAGTTAGACTTTTCAGATCTTCTAATTCTTTGCCAACCAGATAGTAGCCTACATTTCTCAGTTTATAGAAAGAAGACTCATACAGGCCATTATATCCATGCAGAATCTCATCACCATCCCAGTCAAAAGGCAGGGACTATTAAAACACTGGTTCATCGGGCCCACTCCTTTTGTTCTTCAGACGATCTTTTACAGAAAGAACTACAATATATAACTTCTTCCTTTCTATCTAATGGTTATAAGAATTGCTTCATTAAAAGAACTTTGAGTAGTTTTAATATGTCTTCCTCTTCAAACACAGAAGAAATAACATGCATTATTATCCCTCATGTACAAGGCATCAGTGAATGTATAGCAAAAGTTTTAAAACCACTGAATATTTTTGTTTGCCTTTCGACCGTTTAGAAAAATCTCCATCTTTCTCACTTCTCCTAAGGACAAGCTTCCACATCTTAATCATCCAGGTGTCTACCAGATTCCGTGCTCTTGTGGATTATCTTATTTCGGAGAAACGGGAAGATCTGCCTCTATTTGGCTAGAAGAACACTAATCTTATATTGAATACTTTAAACCTGAAAAGTCTGGACTTGCAGAACATGCCATCTTCACTAGAGTTCATTGGAGAAAGACAAGAGTTCTTCACGAAAGTCAGTTTCTCATGGAACGCCTTTATAAAGAAACATGTGAAACTCTACTTCATTCTCCTAACTTAAACAGATCCGACAGCTTACGTCTTTCCCCTTTATGGGAGATAGTACTTTACAAATCAGCTAATCTTTCCTAACTTTTTATTGTATTGATTTTTATTTATTTATTTTTATTTTATTTATTTTTTTTATTTATTATTATTATTATTATTTTTTATTTTTTTTAGGAAAGTAATTGACCTTTTTAGTTATCTTACACCAGCTACTTAGGTGGTGCATTTTGGAATTGTTAGTTATTGTTTAATTTAAGCTTAATGTACTGAAGATGCCTGTGACACACAGGCGAAAATTATACTATTAAATAATCTTTGTACGTGAGTTTTTTCCGTTATTAATTTTGTATCGAAAAACACTACTTGAAAAGAATCACAATTAAAGACAATGCACTTACTTATACTCAGTCAATAAATGAACTGATCAAACAGTCTGGCTACGGTTATTTATATTTTTGGAGAAGTTCTAGAAACGTCAGAAATGGAAGTCAGTGGAAGGTTCGTTATCACAAAGGTCATTTCTTGGTAACACGTGACTGTTCTGGAAAGGAGGATGGGTGACAAAAGTGATGCATGAACTGTGTGTAATGATTGGTTTGGAGGAGAGCTTCATAGCCACGCCCTCACCAATCATCATTCACTAATGTGAGCTAGTTTTGAAGTGTCTCCATTAGCGGTGATTGAAACTTAACATTTATTGTTCCATAACTAATGCTTTGCATTTTGTTTACTTTACTTGTTTTTCTGCCATTAATGATCATTTTTTGTGTACCCCTGAATGGCCCAGCATGTAACCCCCCCCCCCGGTATGCATACCACCGGTTGGGAACCGATGCACTAGTCTAATATCTAATAGCATGAAAGGCAATTTGAGCATGATCGTAGTTCTGGCACTTGAAGAATGTCGAAGAATTCAGGATGTAGAATCTGGAGGGCAGTTCAGATAACTTTTCTTTATATATAAAATGTTAAAAGTTTGGAGTGTCAAATGTAAGGATGATATTTTTGGTTGGGTACAAGATTACTATCTCTGCATATTTCTACATACCAGAAGTTGTCATATTGCTGTCTGCTTGATCTTTCAATTCAGAGCAAACCTCCTCATCTGAAATGTTAAAGAAGTTCTACTTTGATATTAATTGCTCTTCTAGAACAGTTATGATTTTATGTAAACGGTATTCCTCTAATAGATGATGCATAAAGGAACTGCTCTGAATGTTTCTTTGAAGTGTCTTCTATAAGGACACAGATTCCTAATTGGAAATTCTTTAAAGACTTCGGGGATCCTACCAATTCTTCAAGAAAAAGAACAGTGCGATTTTCCCAAAAGGACACTGGCATGGTGACTGGATTATCAGATGGTAAATTTCTTTCTCTTGATTTCAAGATATGGTTGGAGTTTTGTGAGAGCTCTCAAAAATTTAAAGATGAATAATTTATACTTAACACTAGTAAGAATTCAGCACCAGCATCATCCATAGAGCCCACTAGAAGTTGTATGTCAGGACTACTTTGAATGTTGTACTGGCACCATAGCAAGCCATAGTGACACTGTTGATCCTTGCAGGTGGCAAGGCAATCCAGAACCACCCACCTGCCATTCTCTAAGTAGAAGTCAAAGCAGCCAGATATCCATGAGTTGCACTAACAGAATGCGTGTGCACTAAAGATGAATAATTTATACTTAACACTAGTAAGAATTCAGCACCAGCATCCTCCATAGAGCCCACTATCCAGCAAGTGACTGTGCTTTTAGAAGTTGTATGTCAGGACAACTTTGAATGTTGTACTGGCACCATAGCAAGCCATCATGACACTGTTGATCCTTGCAGGTGGCAAGGCAATCCAGAACCACCCACCTGCCATTCTCTAAGCAGAAGTCAAAGCAGCCAGATATCCATCAGTTGCACTAACAGAATGCACGTGTACACGCACACACACACACACACAGACAGAGTGGTTGGGCACTGAATCCTAAAGATGGTGGGGGTGAAGAATAGGAGAGTAGGAAAAAAAAAGATTCACAAAAAAGTTGAGTAAAGAACACTAATATAGAAAAAGAGAAAGGAAAAACAAGGGAAGCCAGTACCATACTTCAAGATTCCCTTGTCCATAAGGGGAAAAAGGGTATTATAAAAGGAATCTGAAGTGATAAAGGCAGAAGAAAGTTAAGGATATTCTGGATAAATGGATTTTATTATTTTTGTTAATGTGCATCTTACTCACATAAGGTAAGCCTCTAGTATATCAGTATTAGTACTGTGAGTATGCTAAAGGTTAGATAATCAGAAACCCTTCTTTAGAGAATAGACAAAATTTTTCAAGCCACTTCAAGATCACTTGTAAATGGGATTGGGGGGGGGGGGTCTCACTGGCCAAAATTCATCCAAGTCAAGACCTGCACAAAGATTCATGCCCATGTGGTAATCAAACACAGCCTGCTGGGTGATTGGACAAATCCTTTAGGACGTGCACAATGCTATGCATTATAGCAGTGTTTCTCAAACTTCAGATATCCGCGGACCCCCTTCTTAAATTTTCATTATTACGAAGTACCCCTAATTAATTAATTCAAAAATGAATAAATTAATGAAAATTAATTAAAAGGAATAAATTAATTAAAAGAAATAAATTAATTAAAAATATTAAAAAATTAAAAATCTATTTTATTTGAATTTATATGTTCATGTAAACAAAATATATGATTTATTTTTAATAGAACAAACTTTATAAAGATACTATAAAGTTTTACTTACTTGAAATAATTTATCATCAATGAGAGGAGTGAAATTGCTTATGGTGAGATAAAATTTCAGCAAAATTTGGCTCTATAGTTGTTAATTTCAATCTCAGATGTGGTTTGACATCTATAATGCGATTCCTCTTCTTTTTCGTCTTAATATCTACCAAGTGCCGAAAATCCAACTTCGCAAAGATATGAACTTGGAAATAGAAAAATGAACCTTAGAGCTTTATCTGTTAATTCAGGAAATTCATTTAGCCAAAATGATGATAACGTATTCTCACTGTATTTATTTTTTAGGAAACCATCAGAAGCTAGTTCTAAAAGTTGTTCTTCTTCTATTGACGATAGACCCTTTGGCATAAATTTGTTTTTATTGAAAGGGTATCTTATCCACTCAATATTAATGTCCAATTCAGGGAAATACTTTTCTAGATTCATTTGTAAGTTTTTTAAATGCTGCATGATAGTAATTTTCACATCATCATCAATTTGTTCATTTGAACTTGCGAGCAATTCATGAAGTGATGGAAAAGCGTCAAATTCTCCATTACCAACCCGCTTTTGCCATAACTTCATTTTTGCCAATGTGGCGTTCACTTTATCTTGGACATGAAATATAGAAATTTCCTTGCCTTGTATAGCTAAATTAAGACTATTTAATACAGTAAATATATCTGCCAGGTATGCTAATTGACTGAGCCATTTCCAATTATGTAAATACTTTTTCAATTCAAACTTTTCATCAAGAAAAACTTGTAGTTCATTCTGAAGTTCAAATAAACGCTTTTCCACAAGAAAACCAATGAACATCGGCATGGAAAAGAAGTTGTGTATAGTTGCTTCCCATTTCTTTGCAAAGTTGAGAGAAAAGTCTGGCATTTAGAGGACGGCCTTTAATATAATTTATGATTTTTACAACTTCATCAAGAACTTTTCTTAGGTCTGTAGACATCATATGTGTAGCCGAAGCCTCCCTGTGTATGCAGCAGTGTGTCGACTTTGCATTTGGTGCAACAGCTTGAATCCTTCAAACAAGCCCCTTTTTAGATCCGACCATGGATTTCGCTCCGTCCGTGCTTATTCCAACACAACTTTTCCAATCAAGCTTGTTTTGATGCATAAAGGTATTGATGCTGTTGAATATTTCTTCTCCTGTTGTATGTTCTGGCAAGGGTTGGCAATATAAAAGGTCATCATGAATTTTTGGATTTTTTTCATACCTAATGAACACTAGAAGATTTGCAAAATTTGTAATGTTGGTGGATTCATCTACCTGCAACGCATAATAACGACTCTTACGTATATCGGATAACAATGTTTGTTTTATATTTTCAGCCATTTCAGTGATTCTTCGATGAATGGTACTATTTGAAAGCCAAATCCTATCAAAAGATCTTTTTGCATTATCTCCAATCATAATTTCTCCTATTATTTTTGCTGCAGGCTTGACCAAAGTTTCATCAATTGTTTCCGCTGCACCACTTTTTACTATTAATAGCGACACACGATGTGAAGCTTCTAAAGATTTCATGTTTTCACCTCCTGACACGATCGACATCACTTGTTGATATTATTTAAAATTTTTTAGTTTATTTTGAAAAAATTCGACAGGTTTGTCCTTGCGTTCATTATGTTTCGATTCAAAATAGCAATTTAAATTACATGATTTCATGCTTTCATTTTTTAAAGTTTCACCGCAAATTACACATGATGGAATAGGTTCCTCTTTATTTCCCGTCCATGAAAATCCACATTTCAAGTAATTTATATCGTACCTATGAAGTTTTCTCATCCTCTTCCTAGTTGGTTCTTTAGAGATGTCAGACGACACACACATATCAATTTCACTTGATCCAGATACAATATCAACATTTTCTTGTTGCTGACAGCTACTTGTATCTACTATGTTCCTCTCTTTTGCGCATTTTAAAAAGCCAGTCTTTAACCAGTGATCCATACTTAAGAATTTGAAAGCTTAAAAAAAAATTACCGTATTTAACGAACAGTCCTTCAACAAATGGCTAGTGAAAGCAGAACTTGAAACAGACAGCAATGGTAGGCCAGTAGAGATAAAGCAGCTATGAAGATGTCCATACGATTGGTGCGGTATTAACAAAAGATCGCACTACTAATTGACAAAAGCAAGCCGACAGTTCAGTTAAAATGCTAATTCTCTTCAACCAAATTCCTTATATAATATCTGAAACACATTCACTATATATTTCTTAGTTTTAACACATTCACTCAAACAAAACCATATGTTGCCGGTGCACCATATGGTTTTGATTGTCTACTATACAGCATTTTATGTGGGAGGGGTCATGCGATTCATTAGTTCCATTTTTACCCAGTTGTCTCTAATTGCACTCTTTGTTGAGAAACATATTACACAGCCTGCAGATGTCTCTGTACCTTATTCAGTGATACAATAGGAACGTTTTACGATCTCCAACTTAAATTTTATTTCATGCATTAATGATGCATAGCCGAAAATTGCCACGGACCCCCTGAAGCCCTTTCGCGGACCCCCGGGGGTCTGAGTACCACACTGCTTATAGGATGGCACCCAGACCAGTTTCAATCTTTATTGAGGTCTCATGACAAACTTTGTTTGCATATACTTGGATGCAGAATTAAACAAGAATATAATCTCTTGACATCTTTAATTTAATTTATAACCAAATAAAAAACTTTCATCAAAAAAGAAAGATAATTTGATGTCAAATCAGATATAAGACCCATGTCGTACCCACTGTTATTTATGATCTTTATGGATCATATTATAAAGAAAAGTGGCATTAAACTAGAAATATCAAAAAATCAGAGATATTTAAGTCATCTTTTATGCTAATGATTTTGATTATTAATATACTAATATAATTCATAAACTATACACATAAATTTATTCCCTCAGGATGCAAAAGCATATCTAAATAGAAAACTTAAAAAGAAAATTTACTAAAATAAAAATAAAATATAACATTGCATAAACAGTTGTATATAGTATACATATACAGTCAACAGATTATTTGCATAAAGTGGATATAAAAAAGTGTGTGTATAAAAGTAATAAATAGATAATGAATGAATGACCAGTCACTCAATAAACACACGTGTGTATATTTATATATCTCTCTATCTATACACTAAAAAAAGTGTATTTGTATAAGTATTATATATATTGCGATACTAAAGATCATATTATTAGTGAAAATTCAATGTCACCATTTCCCAGAATTTTGAAATTATTAGGCCATCATTGCAATTTCAAAATTCTGGGAAATGGTGACTTCGAAGTATTGCTAATAATCTAACATTTTTTCTTATCTATAAGCAGTGCATATGCAAATGATTTTTTTAATACAGTGGATTCTGGTTAATTGGGAATAGCATAACATGGCCAAATTAAACAAAGCTGCACATCAAAAGTTTAAAAGGTATATGTATATATGACAAAATACAAGTTTAGACAAGTTTTTCATTTATTGCTTAGCAATATACCGTTACATAATGTATTGCTTCCATTGATCAAAACAATGTAGTGTGTTTAATAACACAGGGAATCATCTGTTGTAGCATGATATAATAGCTTTGTTTCACAGTATTACAGATGTCATCAACACTAAATTTTTGAATCAAGATTACATAATTTTTCTAACAATCCACATGGTAGAGGTTACTGAGGTTACAGGGTGCCACATGATAAGCTGATATTTAAGTTGCAGCACATGGGTTTAAATGTCGAGTTAGTCAAATAGATTCAGGATTGGCTGTCTGATAGGTATCAGAGAGTTGTGTACGGTGGGGCAATATCAAGGAAGCAGAAGGTTACAAGTGGGGTTCCACAGGGCTCAGTACTGGGACCTGCAATGTTCAACCTTTATATCGATGACATTGTCAATGGATTGCAAGGGTATATTCGTTGTTTGCAGATGATGTGAGGCTGGGAAGGGTTATCAGTAATAATGCAGATGTGGCAGCCCTGCAAGTGGATTTGAATAAACTAAACAGATGGGCAAATGAATTGGGGTGTCGATTTAATGCAGTAAAATGTAAAGTTTTGAAGTTTGGGATCCATCGATGGGAGGATGCATACTCAATTGGAGGAGCTATACTGGAGGAAGTAGTGGAGACAAGAGATCTGGGGTGTTATTGAAACAGAGGCGGGTAACAAAGATGGTTTCAGGACTGTACAATGTCAGGTACGAGGATCGACTGAGGGAATGTGGGCTGCAGAGTTTGGTGGATAGAAGAAGGAGAGATGATATGATCGAGACTTTAAACTGTTGAGAGGTAGTTACAGGGTAGACTTTGGGGAGTTTTTCACTAAACTTGGTGGAACAGCGGGAAGGAGCGATGACAAGGGACCATATCCCTGGAAGTTATGAAAGGAAGCTATGAGCAAGCGGGTGAGGAGTGGTTTGTTTGCGTGGAGGGTGGTTGAACTGTGGAATGTATTGCCTAAGAGAGTGGTTAGAACAAGAATGGTTAATGATTTCAAGGAGTGGTATGATAAACTTTGTGTTTCCTAAAAACAACATCCCACGATGAGTCTTATGACTCCATGGAGGTCTGGATAATAATAATAATATTACTGACTTATAAACTTTAGAAAAAGTAGCTTTAATTAAAATAAAATATGTGCCATAAAAATTCCATTTACGTATGTATTAAACACGCATACAGTTCTTCATTTTTTGTTGTTGTTTAATTAACTGTGATTAAACAAAATCAGTGCAGGTATTTAGTACAGATATTACCTTCCTGCATGAAACAAAGTCATAATCCAGCAATACATTTTCTAATGTCAGGAGTTATCACTCATTTAGGCTCAAGAGTGTCATCCCCATCACTTTCTTTTTTTTCTTTTCCCTAATTTTTTCTGGTGTTTTGTTTCAATTTCCTCCTTAATTTTCATTACAGTATTGAAGATTACTGTCATGGATGTAAATGCTTCATAGTCTCTTATATGGTTCACATCTAACGGGACACCAATTTCACTATCAGTCATATCTAGCATACCCATGATTCAATGCTTAAAACCACAGTGAGCAAAACAGTTTTGAATGATCTTGTTGTTTATTCCTTGTTGACTATCAGCCATAAACTGTATTACTTGTAAAATATTATTACATATTGTGCTGACCTCCTTACTAATCATCCAGAACCAGTAAAATTTTTCTTCATTTCAGTTGTAATTCCATATCCCAACTCATAAGTCAATTCCTGAAAAATTCATATGTCATCCATGCATTTTTGTTCACATGGTATTGAACACAAACTCTTTATTCTAATCCTTTAGGGCTTCAAAGGCCTGGCCCTTTTTCCAGTAACTAAGAGCTTTCATTTACTAGTTTCTGATATATTTAAACAGCATAACACTGTTAAATGAATTGCTTTCATCGATCCAAACAGTGTAGTGTGTTTAATAACACAGGGAACTATCTGTTCTAGCATGATAAAATAGCCTATTTTTATCAGTATTGCAGATGTCATCAACACTAAATTTTTGAATCGAGATTACATAATTTTTCTAACACTCCACACGGCAGAGGTTACTGGTTGGCCCAATAAAACACCACTGTGTCCCAAATAAATAAAGCAAATTCTTATATTCTTATTTTGTTCATCCAGACTTGTCCAAATAAAATGGCACTCCAGATTAACCAGAATCTACTGTATATAATAGATAGATAGATAAGGATATATGTATAGGAGGGTGGTCTGAAAAGTTCTTGGCCTCAACTATAGATGGCAAAGCTATTGGCTAGTTTTTTTTTTTTTTTTTTTCTGAGTTGGTACATCTGTCATAAGCATCCATGTGAAATTTCAAGTCATTCTATCAAGTAGTTTGTTTTATACAGCTGCCTGAAGAAAAAGTATGTATCTCTTGAAATGGATAAAATTAAGTATCATGTAGTTATAAAATTCTTTGAAAAAGAAGGTTTAATGCCAAAAGAAATTTGTTTGAAGTTCATAAAAATTTATGAGCACTCTTCTCCTTTATTTTTTGAAATTAAGAAATGGGTTGCCTAATTTAAACGTGACCATACGACCATACCAGCCTTGATCCACATGAAGGATGTCCAAAAAGTGTAACAACACCAGAAATCATTGATCAAGTGACCAATATGGTACTGGATGACTGGCGAGTCAAAGTGCATGAAATTGCTGAGACTATAGGCATTTCAAAAGAACACATAGGATATATTTTGCATATAGAATTGCAAATGAAAAAGCTTTGCCCAAGATGGGTGGCACTCTTGCTCACAACAAATCAAAAATGCACTCACATGAAAATCTCTCAACAATGCTTGGAGCGTTTTAACAAGAATAAAACTGATTTTGTGCATCGATTTATTACTATGGATGAGAAATGGATTCACCATTACACACCAGAATCTGAACAGCAGTCAAAACAGTGGACAGAAGCCAGTTGTTCAGCACCAAAGAAGACAAAGTAGGTTCCATCAGCAGGAAAGGTCATGGTATCTGTGTTTTGGGATTCTAAAGGTATTTTGTTTAATAATTATCTTGAAAAGGGTAAAACAATAAATGGGGAAGAATATTTATTCGATCTTTTAACTAGGCTAGATGAAAAAATTCATGAGAAAAGACCCAGTTTGCAAAAAATCATCTTTCATCAGGACAATGCACCTGCTCACAAAGGTGTTTTGGCAATGGGAAAATTAAGGGATCTGCACTATGAATTGTTGGGGCATCCACCCTATTCGGCTCCCTCTGACTTCTATCTCTTCCCAAAACTAAAACTCTTCTTCACTGGTCAGCGTTTTTCTTCGAATCAAGAGGTGTTTGCAGCTGTAGACAGATATTTTGCAGATCTTACTGAGAACCACTACAGGGATGGGATAATGGTGCTAAAGCATTGCTGGAATATATGTATGTCTTAAGGGAGATTATGTTGAAAAATAAACATAATGTTAAAATTATAAATTCATTTTTTCATTGTTAGGCTGAGAACTTTTCAGACCACCCTCGTATATATACATATATATATATTCATGCTTTATATGGTAGCACGTGGCGGTAAATTTGAGCTGTGCAGAAGAAAATGATTTTTAATCGGTGAATAGTCCCCCCCCCCCCCCCGTTTTTCTACGTTTTCGAGTGCTAAATTGTTTCTCTGAATACGAGTGTACTTCAGTGGTTGTTTTTTGGAAGTTAGTTGCTGTCGCGATATAATATATTTTGGTTACCATCAGAATCGAATGCATAACAGTGGAAGACAAAATGAAGCTAAGTTTTCATTACTGTATTTAGTTATATTTCATTTTATTTAATTATATTTAGTGTACTTAAATGTTTTGTTTTGCTTGTAATTGTTTGTACTTTTTTTTTCTTATTTATTTAACAGAATTTATTAATTGAATAATTATTAAAGATTACGCCTCGGCAGTAAGGAATGATGGCGGATTCCGCTGCAGTCACAAGTGCCGTATCGCCAAGTCCTCCGCCATTTAAGAACTCTATTATAAGCAATATCATAAAGGATTTTGTGGCATGCAGTACTTGCGGCATGTATGCATCTTGGGAATTGGATATGTGGCTTGTGAAAGAGAGCGGAGAGTGTATGTGTGCAAAATGCAGGTAGTTGGAGGAAATAAGTGCATTAAAAATAACAATATCCGATCTTGTTGCTCCAGGAACGGGGAAATGAATGTAGGAAGACAAGTAGTGTGATAGGAGAGAATGAAAAAAAAATATATATGAATGAGAAAATAATAGTTGATAGTGTGGAAGATGTGAGTGACTGTGAAAGTTTAGGAGATGGTTTTGTTTGGGAGAGTGAATTTAGATTAAGAGTGACTGACCTGCAGAGGGAGATAGATCAGCTGAAAGAGGAAGTGGAATGTCTTGTGAATGAGAGTAGAAGTATAAAAGATAAGATTAGGAGAATGGAAGAGATAAATGCAAGGCGAATCAGAGTAAGGGAGAGAGAGAGAATTTTAGGGGTGCTAGAAGAGGAGAGAATGGAAACAGTAGGAGAGACAGAATGAGAGAGAGATATGGAAGTGCTAGAAGAGAAGAGAATGGAAACGGTAGTAGAGATGGAATGAGAGAGAGATATGGAAGTGCTAGAAATGGAGAAAATGGAAACAGTAGGAGAGAAGGAATGAGAGAGATGTATGGGAGTGCTAGAAGAGGAGAGAATGGAAACAGCAGTAGGAGAGAGAGAGATATGGGAATGCTAGAAGAGAGAATAGCAGTAGAGGAGAGGGAATGTGAGACACCTATGGGAATGAAAGAAGAGGAGAAAATGGAAACAATAGGAACGAGGGAATGGTAAGAGGTATGATGTATGGTGACTCAATGATCCGTGGTGTTCAAGATAGGATGCGTGAGGAGTGTTTGCCAGGAGGAACAATAGAAAGGGTGGCTATGGCAATTAAGAGAGGTGAAAGGGTGGATGAGATGATTGTGATGGTAGACACAAATGACTTGAGTGGTAACGTAAGTTGGGCAGCGAGAGATATGAGATTTTTGCTTGAGGCTGTACGGAAGAAGACAGAGAGAGGAAAAATAGTGTGCGTGTTGCCTAGGTATGATAATGACGAGCTGAGCAGAAGAGCAGTAATATTGAATGACATAATAGCTAGAATGTGTGACAAGAGAGGACTTGTATATGTGGATGCTTGGAGTGCATTTGAGGAAAGAGAGGAATTGTATGCGAGAGACCGCTTACATTTGAATGAGGAAGGACGTAAGCATCTGTTTTGAATGAGTCAGTGTGTCCCAGGGAGGATGATAGCAGGGGTGGCCTCTTGTGGGAATGGATACTTGGGAGAAGGGAGATGACATCAGGTAACACTGAGCCCAGTGGAGTTTAGAGGGGATAATGCTGGGTATAGAAACAATGGCATTTATATGCTTTATACTAATGCTAGGAGTATCCAGAATAAGGGAGAGGAATTGGTGGCACAGATAGCAGCAGCCTGGCCAAAAATTATTGGGATCACTGAGACGTCGTTGACAGAAGAGGATATAATAACAGGAATAGAAGTCGCTGGGTACAGCATTTTTTGGCAGGATAGGAGGGGAAAGTGTGGTGGTGGGGTACTCCTTATGATAAGTGACGACCTATGTCCTCTAAGAGTGGAGGCTTTGGAAGGCAGAGACAAATGATTTTGAGAGCATATGGTGTGAGGTAGAGGTGGGCAAGACAGGATATTTAGTGGGGTGTTGCTACAGATCCAGGAGCACAGAGGATGGGGACCAGGAGATGTTTAGACAGTTAAGTTTGGCAAGTGCAAGAAGAATGATTGTTATGGGAGGTTTTAACTACAGTAGTATAAATTGGAGAGAGGAAGATACATGTAGCAATAGGGGAATGGAATTTCCAGAATTCTTGAGGGATAAATGTCTTAGGCAACACGTAACAGAGGGAACAAGGGGTTCAAGAGTTTTGGATTTGGTTATAGCATCAGAAGAGTTGATAATAACTGAGATGACATCTCAGTTATTATCAACTCTCTCCCACCAGTTGGAGAGAGCGACTGTATGGTTTTGACTTGGAAAATGAATAGACATACAGGAGTATCAAAGAGATGGGAACTTATGTGGAATTATAAAGCAGGTGATTATAATAGTCTTAGACGTCAACTTTGGGAAGTTTCATGGAGGGAGGAATTGGAAGGCCGGAATATCATTAGTGCATGGGAAATTGAGAAAGAATATTTGTTAGCAGGAATGGTAAGTTGTATACCACGAGTGAAGAAGAGGACACAATTTGGAGTAAATTGGATGAAAAACAATATTAAACAGGAATTGCATGCGAAAAAGAGGCTATGGAAGAGATATAAGGAGACAGGTAAAGAGAAGATGCATGAAGATTATAAGACACAGGCCAGAAGAGTGACTAGTGTGGTAAGGAAAGCGAAACTGGAATACGAGAGGAGATTGGCCCTAAGATCCAAAGAAAATCCTAGGGAATTTTTTAGCTATTTGGCCAGTCAGAGGAGAAATGACTGTGGAAGAATGATATTGTGGGATAAAAATGAGAATAGAGTGACCGATGCAAAGGACATAGTAGAATTGTTCAATGAACACTTTATTGGAGTATTTCATCCTAGAGGAGTCAGTTTTAATGCTAGAGGGATATGGCAAGTTCGAGGTTTAGAGGTACAGGAGGAGAGTGTGTTTCAGATACTGAGTACTCTGGATGTCGGTAAAGCTTTGGGACTGGATGGTATTTCACCACAAATTTGGAGAGAATGTGCTAGGGAACTGAAGTGCCTTTAACCTGGCTTTTCAGTGAAAGTCTGGCTGTGGGAAAGGTACCCAGGGAATGGAAGGAAGGTAAGATAGTGCCATTGCATAAGGATGGTAGCAGATTGGAAGTGTCTAATTATAGGCCAGTTTGTGTATCATCAGTAGTTGTTAAGATCTTGGAGAACGTAGTGAGGGACCATATACAGCATTGAGAAGATGAGGGTAATGTTATCTGTGAGAATCAACATGGATTTGTGAAAGGACGCTCTTGTTTTAGCAATATGCTAGCCTTTTATAATAAAGTTACAAGAACATTAGATGAAGGAAAGGCATATACTGCAATTTCCTTAGACTAAGCAAAGGCATTTGACAGGGTTCCACATGATAAGCTGATATTTAAGTTGCAGCACATGGGTCTGGATGTCAGATTGGTCAAGTGGATTCAGGATTGGCTGTCTGATAGGTATCAGAGAGTTGTGTATGGTGGAGCAGTTTCAAGGAGGTAGAAGGTTACAAGTGGGGTCGCACAGGGCTCAGTACTAGGACCTATATTGTTTAACCATTATATCAATGACATTGCCAGTGGATTGCAAGGGGATATTCAGTTGTATTGTAGATGATGCGAAGCTGGGAAGGATTATTAGTAATAGTGCAGACGTGGTAGCCCTGCAAGAGAATTTAAATAAGCTAGATAGATGGGCAAATGAATGGGGGGGTGTCAGTTTAATGCAGCAAAATGTAAGGTATTGAGGTTTGAGAAACATCGATGGGATGCTGCATACTCTATGGGAGGAGTTATACTGGAGGAAGTAGGGGAGACAAGAGATCTGGGGTCAATGATTGATAAAAACCTGAAATTTAGGGGACATATTGCAAAGGTGGTGAAGGTAACACAGAGGATTGCTGCAATTATGAGAAGGACACTGACCTGCAGAGATAAAAGGGATATCATTCCATTGTATAAGTCTCTGATCTGACCACACTTAGACTATTGTTCTCAGATTTAGTCCACAGGATTTGAAGGGGGATAAATTAACTGTGGAAAGGGTACAAAGACGGATGACAAAGATGTTCAAGATTGTACAATTTTGGTTATGAGGATCGGCTGAGGGAATGTGGACTGCAGAGTTTGGTGGATAGAAGAAGGAGAGGTGATATGATTGAGACTTAAATTGTTGAGAGGTGGTTACAGGGTTGACACTGGGGAGTTCTTTCGCTTGGTTAAACAGCGGGAAGGAGTGATGACAAGAGGCCATCCCTGGAAGTTACGAAAGGAAACTGTGAACAAGAGAGTGAGGAGTGGTTTCTTTGCATGGAGGGTGGTTGAACCGTGGAATGCATTGCCTGATGGAGTGGTGAGAGCAAGAAAGGTCAATGAGTTCAAGGAGTGGTAAGATAAACTTTGTGTTTCTTAGGGGAGACCTCCCCTTGATGAGTCTTGATGGACTTTGTGTTTCTTAGGAAAGACCTCCCATTATGAGTCTTTTGACTCCATGGAGACCTGAATAATAATAAATAATAATAATCCTCGTAACGAGCCCTGCACTCTATTGTCAATGCTATGTTAATAGTCTGTTTACAGCTGTGTTAATGGCTATGTTTAGGTTTCCCATAGACTTCTAATGGCATCATGTGACTGGGCAGAGAGCAGCAGGGAAAAAAAAAGTGTTTTATGGTCTGTTGTCATACCATTTTCTCTTCATGCAACTGTCCATTCTTTCTGTGTGTTCACTCTGATGATGTGATGAGTTACTCATCATGATTTTTTTTTTTTAAATAATAAATGTTTTATTTTGTTTTTGTAATTTCCACCTATAGCAAGTTCATTATGCTGATAATGTTATTCTCCTAAATAAATCAGTGACAAGTCTTCAGGAATCTTTAATGAAACTGGGCATAAAATTAAATAACAAAACAAAACATTGAAAATAAGCAGAAACGTGGAAATATAATCACAATTGGATGAGCACTGTGAGTTCTCAATGATACTAAATATGATAAATTAAATATGGAAACAGATAACAGAATAAGAAGATATATGCATCATGCACACACACACACACACACACACACACACACACACACACACACACACACACACACACACAGTAGAACAAGAGGATATCACTGGAAACTGTGTAAGGTGGGTGTGAGAAGAAGAGTGAGGAGAAGATTCTTTGCACGGAGAATGGTTGGTGAGTGGAATGCATTGCCTAGGTGTGTGTTGTAAATATAGATACACTGAATCAGTTTAAGGAATGAGTGAATGAGCGCTGTGTGCAACCTTCTACAATGAGTCTCTCACTCCATAGCGGTCAGATGTTAATAATAATCATAATAATATAATAATAATATATACAAACACAAACACACATGCTTGTGTTTGTATATATATATCCCCCCCATCTTATTTACACACACACACACACACACATATATATATATATAACATGGTATATACATGGTTATTGAGTGGCTGGTCATTCATTCGTTATTCATTTATTACTTTTACAACAACTGTTTATGCAACAGCACTTGACCACACGATGAAAGGTGTTCGAATCTAGTCGCCGACTAGAGGAACTTTTCTAAGCCTTTTCTCGACCTGTTCCAGAGTTAGTCAATCTCTGACATGGGCTAGCGGGTTTTTCCTCCCATAAACTCAAGAAAATCGTCTGTCGAATGCACACTATTTTCAGACATTAAAAATATTGTGTTATGGTCAGGGACCACCAGATGGTGGCACTTACTAGCTGCCTTCTTCACTGCGTGCCGATTAATTAGTGATAGCCTTGGGCCAGCTATCTCTGATTGGCTACCAGTGGAGATTGAACTGCCTACTCAGTCTCCAAAAGTCAGATAGGGCTAAAAATTGGCCTCGTCTACTCCCTAAATGGGAACAAAAAGGCGTTAGCTGATTTGATTTTTTGATACACACTAACTTGAGCTTGCAACTGTTGAAGGAAAAGACAAGAAACCAAGTGAGATTGAAAGCCTTTGTTCACAAGATCACCAAGAGTCGAAAACGACTGGATGTCATATAACAACAACATAATACGTACACATATTTTTTCCCCATCTCACTTGATTTATCTTGCTGACTCTGGGTACAAGTCTGATATTGCTTGCCTTAAAAACTTCTTGACCATTTCTCATGCACTAAAGGAATCCTATCATAGCATAAGAAATTGCAATAATGAAACACCACCCCACCCTCGGAATAAATATGTTGGTGCTCTTCCAGTCACAAAGTGAGGTCAGTATTCATTCTGCAACTTAGCCAGAAGTAAGTTATATATTTCCTAATTCATCTGTATATACATATCTGGGTTCAAGAAGTGTATGTGAATATAAATACTAATAAATTCATTATTTTGACACAAGGTTGGTAAAATAGGTTTTTTAAACAGCTATTTTATATATTTACAGAAATGTACATACCTGTTATTTTCTATATTATAGAAAGTTCCATAACCATTTTCACACATTGGCATTACACAACCACAAATAGCAGTGTATCCGCAACAACTAGTTGAGAGAATAAAGTTTCCTGCACCACCACTAGTAAGAAATAAAATTGTGTATATAATATATTCCTATGTGTACTTTTAATTAACATAATGATTATGCTTCACAAGCAGCAATATGGTAAAATCTAATGATTACAAGATTGACATGACTTAAATTATTTCTGTAACAATTTCACATCTAACACCACTAAAAAAAAGTGACAATATTCCATAAGAGGAAATCATCATTATATGAATGAAAAGGTATATTAAAAGGTGTATTACATGGTATATCTAAAGCTTACCATAGGGCATCACTTTGCAACCTCCCAACTCCATTCTACCCATTAAATAAATTTTGGCTATAAAAAGCACATTCCACAAGTGGGAAAAAAAAAACAATGACATGCTTTGCTGTCTATATGACTGACAGAACCATGATTGTGGAAAATTCCTTGGAAAAGAAATTTTCCACAATCATCAGGAAATCACAGGACCACAATCACAGGACTGTGAAAGATGCTGTCAGACATATAGACAGCAAAACATGTGGGGAGAAAAAAAAAAATCTAGTGCTAAAAAAATGCCTTTGAGTTAAAACCTGGTTATTTATTAAGTGAATACCATAATTTAAAAAAGATGAAAACAAACTGGGTGTTTTTGGTATTGCAGTAATGATAATTTCTTTTATACACTCTGTAACATGATTCACTGCTTCAGTGACAGGGATAAGCTAAATGTTGAAGAATCAAATTCTGATAAGGAGGAAAAGATGGGGTGATTAAGGGTTAAAGCAAGATGACTGGAAAGAGAACTCCATGTAAGCTTCTGACACCTAATGTCCAGTCCTCACCTTTTCATGGTGTACTCTGTTAGTAGGTATCTACCTGGATACTAAACAAATTAGAATGGGCTAGCAATTTAAGATTTAGCCAAACATACTGTATTTTTATTGGCTTAAACCAAAATAACTTGACGGTACAGCATGACAGAATTTCAGGTACATCAGGATATCACTCAGTTACACAAAGCCCCCATGGGTTCATCTTTTTTAAAAAAGGTAAAAACAGTGAAAAGTAATCTACTGACAAATCCCAACTCAACACCAGCAGAATTCAAGATTGACACCATCAACATAAGAAGTATCAACAGAAAAGAAATGGAGCTAATAGAAGAATTTTTATTTATTTAGCATATGGGTAAAAATACAAGAAATGAACGAACAAAACTATATACAAATGACAGTTAAGTTAACCAATTGACAGCACTATCTAGGAGTAAATGCAAGTTCCTGAGGCATCCAGAAAAGGACTGTGTGGGGTAGTCATCAGCAATATGATGCATAATTTGCATAGCACCACACACAAAAAAACAGACACACAAAAGAGTGACTGTGAAGTTCCCCACAGATGTAACAAGTGAGCATAGCAATCATGTCTGTTCCTAAATCTGTTTAGCTGGCTCCAGAGGTGTTGAGATAGATTGAGTGAGATCTGATAGTTACATCTATAATCTGATGCTCTTTTGCAGTTCATTCCATAGTCTTCTCCACCAGTCCTGGGGACCATCATCTGGTATTTCCACAAGCTAGAAGGGAGATCTGGGGGTAATGCCATGAGGTAGAGAGATATCTCAATGTATAGGAAGGTATGTGTTATTTCTGACTTTATTTATTTCTTTGATGATAGGTTCTTCTCTTCTGCAGCAAGAATTGGAAAGGAGTAGACCTTAAGGTACCAGCAATAGTTCTCATTGTTATGTAAAGCAGAGTCATGTAGTGACTTTGTCTCCAAGCTGGTAAACAATACTTTGTCACTCAGAAGACTAGAGCCAGGGTTACTGTTCTAAGAGTATAGGCATTACAGACAGAAGAACTGAATAAGTACTAGATTGACATAACAGATGGTGCCCAAGCAAATAAGACAAAAGCAGGTGTCTTTCCTTTAGCGTTACATGGTGATCAACTTTCATTTTACACAAATTATGGACTTTACAACTGTGTTATAAATTATTTTAATTTCTCGATGTTTCGATCTTCATATTAAGGTCATCATCTGGAGTATACACATATACACAGAGAGACGAGCTAAATTACATTTCACATAGAATGCCTGAAGAGACAATGATTTGATCAATGGTTATTCTACTGGCCTGACCTCTAGTGAAAATAAAATAAAATTACAATAAATAAATGAAATAAAATGAAATAAAATACAATAAAATAAATTAACTACATCAAAACTATATTCTATTTAAGACAACATCAGAGAAACATTCTTTTATACAGATAGTTTATCTATCTATATGAAAGAATATGGTATGAAGGTCAGCAATAAAAAGACAAAGACCATGAAAATAGGCAGAAGTTGAAAATATCAACAGCATTATGAATGGAGAACCTATAGAACAAGTAAAACATTTCAGCTACTTAGGCACAATTTTTAGTGAAGATGGTAAATTAAATATGGAAATAGACAATAGAATCAACAAAGCTGGTATGGTAGGAAGTCAACTGAATAAATTCATATGGAATAAGAGAGAAATTAGTCAGAACACTATATTAACTGTATACACGACAGTGTTCAAACCAGTTTTAACGTATGGATCTGAGAGCTGGGTCAGAAGTAAAACACTCGACCAAAGACCAAAGATAGAGTTCTGAGAAAGATTAGAGGCGTGAACAGATGGCATTAATGGCAATATCATATTAAAAACGAGGATATTAGGAAAGAACTTGACATTGTCAGCATTTAGGAATGCATTAGCAGAACTAATCTGAGGTGATATGGTCACTTAAACAGAACGGGTGAGGAAAGATTAGCAAAATAAGTGTTCTCTGTCAGGTTGCCAAGAAAACGATCCAGAGGAAGACCAAGATATAGGTGGATTGATATGGTACAATATGCCTAGGCGATAGAAATATAAGATCTGATAATGTTGGAGACTTGACAAGTAACAGACTGATTTGGAGGAAAATTGTAGATAGGAAGTTAGTAATGATGTAATTTTTTTCATGTAGTACTATCATATCCTGTACACCCCTTGAGGGTACATGGCAGGAATTTGAGGATGATGATATGACATACCCAGAGAAAAGCATTTCAAAATGTTATAATCATCTGGGGTAAATGTAATGTTTTGCAAAACAATACATAGTCTATATTTAAGTTGTAAGTAAGCAGTTAGAATTGAAGGAAACATTGATGTGAAATCAGGTGTAAGACAAGGGTACACACTATCTCTGCTCTTACTCCTCAAGCTATATAGCTTGCATTATGAAAGAAAGTGACAAAACTTGATATTAGAATCTGAGATATCAAACTTAGCTCTTTGCTTTATGCAGATAACATTATTCTCAAAACACAGCCATTGCAATTCTCCACCATTCTCTGATGAAACTTTAAAAACAGCTCTAACAAATATGGCATGAAAACTACCAGTAAAGAGACCAAAAGTATGAAAATAGGTAAAAATGCAGAAAACTTCAGTTGCATTCTCAATGGAGAACCTATAGAACAAATAAGTATTTCAGCTATTTAGACACAGTTTTCAGTGAAAATGACAGATTAAATCTGGAAATTGATAACAGAATAAGCAAAACTGGTATGGTAGAGGAGCCAGATGAATAAATTTATATGGAATAAGAGAGAAATTAGCCAAAACACCAAACTAGCAGTATACAAGATGGTGTTCAAATCAGTTTTAAGTTATGGGTCTGAGAGTGGCTTAGAAATAAAACACTTGATTAAGATTAGAGGCGACCAATACGAGGGTTCTAAGAAAAATTAGGGACCTGCTTCAATGGCATAATCATTTTAAAAATGAAGATATTAGAAAGTAACTTGACATTGTTAACGTTCAAGAATGTGTGAGGTAATCTATGGTGGAATGGTCATTTAAGGGGGGGGGTTATAGGATTGACACTGAAGGCTTTTTTTCAGTAAATGGCAGAAAGGGAGAGAATGAGGGATCACCATTGGAAATTGCATAACAGGTAGTTAACAAGGGTGTTAGGACTAGATTTTTTGTTTGGAGGTGGATGAATGAGTGGAATGAGTTACCAGAGGTGTCTGTGAGTGTGTTTTGTAGGCGAATGAGATTAAAAAGAGGTATAATAGATATTGTGTAAATAATGGCTACTGAGTGAATAATGGTTCTCCTGAAGAGTCTTCTGACTCATAGATATACCAGTATAATAATGATAATAAATGAATATCAGAAAAGGCCATTCAAAGAGTAGAAGAAAGAAAAAGTGAAACTGCATGGAAACAAAGAGATTCAAGGTCAGGCAGCTTGAATGTATATTTTTAAAGATAAGCTACATATGATAAAGAAAACAACAACACATCCATTTAGAAAAATAAATGAAGTAACAGGAGAGTTCACTCCTACATCAGGAGTAGTAAAAAGTAATTTGAAAAAAAGTTTGATGAAATAAGTGCAAAAAAAAAAAAAAAAAAAAAAAGACAAAGATTTTATAGAGGAATTGTACAAGTAAAATACTAACATGGAAGGGAAATGTGAAAGCAGGGAATTCATTGAGAAACCCATGATAATGAAAAGTGAGGTAATGCGGGTAATGGAACAGATTTTATGAGGAAAATCTCTTTGAGCTGATGAAGTGTAAGTGGAATTTTTAAGAACAGCCATGTATGAAGTAGTGAATATGTTACTGAAATTTGTCAACAGATCTGAAAGAAAATACACTGGATTAGAGATTGGGAAAACATCAGTATTCATCCTAATTCCAAAAAAAGTCAAATCCAAGAAAAGGCAAAAATTATAGAACTATTGCTTTATTTTCACATGCAAGTAAAGTTATCTTGAAAGTAATAATAATAAAGCTGGAATCATGTGTGAAAATATAAATGCCAGAAGAGCAGGCAGCTTTTAAGAGAGGTGGAGGAACTAGGGACTAGATAGCAAACATGAAATGGATTTTGGAAAGAACAAGAAAATTTCAAAATGAGGTATTCATCTATTTTATTGAGTATCAGAAAGCATTTAAAATGTGTTGATCATAACGTTATGTGGAATGTGATAAGAGAATTCATGGAAATGTATGACAACCAAGAAGGCTTTCTTTTTAATATTTATAGTGAAGATGTTTTCATCTGTGATGAGTCTCCAGACTCCGTGGAGATGCCATTAATAACAATATCATTTTGAGAATGGCTGATTTTGATGAAGAACCAGCAGGAATTAAGACTGAGGATAAAAATATTTGAGATATGCATATTACACAGTTCTCATGGAAGAAACTAAGTAATATCTGGAGTGGCAGATTCTGTTAGCTAAGATTCTGTTAACTAAGTTTTTTCAAAGAACACAAATACAAAATGATCCTTGGAGGCATTGCCTGCTAAACAGAAGTTAATGTACTTTGGGCACATTATGGAAGCAGATGAATCATTGGAAAAAAAAAAAAACAATTATGTTAGGAAAGGTTGAGGGTATGAGAAGTAGAGGAAGACAGCAAAAGAATTGGATGGACAATATAAAGGAATTTCCTAATACGAAATTACAACTGCTGAAAGAAAAGACAAGAGACCAAGTGAGATGGAAAACTCACATTCATAATATCAAGAATAGTTGGAAACAATCAGAAGGCATCACACAATGACAACAATCTGCATCATTTGGTATCCAGCCAATGACTGTTGCAGCTAAACTGTTAAGGAACATTTACTGGATGGGCACAATTAAAGAGTTTTTCAAATGATCAAAGAAAGTAAATATGACAGATATAAAATATATAGACCTGCTCTATTTGATAGAACCAGTTGCTTTCACCACTCTTTATATTCGTTTGTTTTCTACACCCTCACAATCCTCTTAGGCAATACATGTCATGCAGATCACTTTTGATGCAAAGAAAAAAAAATTTCTCTCTCTCTCTTGCTCTTTCTCACTCAATAGTGCTGCTGGGTTTTTGGCTCTTCTGACAAATTCATAGCAATGTACCTTTTTCTAGTGTGAAAATTTCAATAACTGCTATCCTACCACTGGAACCCTTGGCAGAGGTAGGATAGCAGTTATTAAATTCTTTCTTTTAAGGTTACACGGTGATCAGCACTCATATTTGTAAATTTTGGGACACAAAAACACACGTGTTGAACAGATTATTTTATTAATTACTAATAAAATAAAACTTGACATTTCGACCACTGTATCAAGGTCATCATTGGAAGAATACAAGTGTATAAGGAACCAAGCTACATGCTCATGCCCTGTATAGCGATAAACCAAATCTACGTAGTTAATTAATTCTTTTCCCTAGCCTGACCTCTAGTGATAAAAAATAAATAAATAAAAGAAAATAAAAAATAAATAAATAAAAGAAAATAAAAAATAAATAAATAAAATAATAAAAAAATAAATACAACTACAATAAACTGCTAAAGTCCTCATGTATTAATATTCTTCTGGAATTGTCCAGATCTGATTGTTATAATATGATTTCTTTCAATTGAATGTTGAATGTTACAAACACTTCAGCAGGTTGTCTTCTTGTAGTGGGATTTTTCTATGGCTAGTTTAGGTTGTTATACAGGTTGTAGATGGGTCCTCCACATTCTTGAAATGGTTAGGCCATGATTTTTGTTGAGATTTGGGTTGTGTTTCAGCATTTCACATGACTCTTTAAATTTTCTCTCAAACCAGGTTTTAGTGCAGTGTAAGGACTTGGTATTTTTCCAATCAATTTGCTGGTATGTGAGGAGTGCGTGGTCAGAAAGGCCAGTTTTTCTAAAATGGAGGTATTAATTTGTCGTTTGTGTTGTCTTGTCTGATTGGGATCGTTCGTCCTGTTTCCCCTATGTATGGTATGTTACATGTGCATTGTATTTTGTATAACCCTGGGTGGGCGAGGATCTTTAGAAGAACTGAGTAGGTGTCTTAACTTATTTGAGGGTTTAAAGGTGGTTTTAATGTTGTATTTGCTTAGTGTTCTGTCTATTTTTTCAGAAATGCCTCTAACATAAGGAATGGCAATGGCATTCCTGAAATCTTTTTTGTTCTTACTGGTATCTTTATGGAGGATCTTGTGAATAGTTTTTTTACTGTATCCATTTTTTATAAATGTTTGGTTGATGATCTTGCATTCTTGGTTTAGAGCCTGTTCATTAGAACAAATAGTTAGAGCTCTGTGTTTAAGGGTGCTTATGACACCTAGTTTTTGTGTTGGGTGGTGGTAAGAATTTTTGTGTATGTATTGGCCTGTGTGTGTAGGTTTGCAGTAAACTGAGAAGGAGAGACAGCCAGAGGGAAGCCGTGTGACAAGTTTGTCTAGGAAAGGAAGAGAGTTGTTTTTTTCCATTTCAATAGTGAATTGGATACGTTTGTGTTGTTTATTTAGGTGGCTAAGGAATGTATTTAGAGCTTTGTGGCTGTGGGGCCAAATGGTGAAAATATCGTCGACGTATCTGAGCCAAATTTTGGGCTTTAGACATGCTGTCTCTAGAGCACGTTGCTCAAAGTCTTCCATATAAAAGTTAGCTATTGGGAGAAAAGTGGTGAGCCCATGGCTGTACCTTCTTTTTGAAGGTAAAAATTGTTTTGCCACACGAAATATCCGGAGTGGAGTACGTGGGCAAAGAGGGCCGTGATGTCATGTAGAAATATGTTCTGTAGGAGCAAGATAGTGTCATTGATTGGGACATTGGTGAAAAGGGAAGTTATGTCAAAGCTGACTAATAAATCTTGGTCATTGAGTGTAATGTTTTTAATTTTATTAATGAAATGTGTATTTTTTTTATGTAGGAAGGGGACTGACCTACCAATTCCTTGAGTGTGGCCGCTAATTTTTTGGCTAAGTGATAATTTGGGTTGTCAATTCCTTCAATAATTGGATGTAGTGGTGTGCCTGGTTTGTGTATTTTTGGCAGGCCATAAATTCTGGCCGCATGGGCATAATGAGGTATTAATTTTTTGCTGTTTCTTCGGGCCATGTGTGGATGGATTTGATTAATTCAGTTGTTTTCTTTTTGTTACGTTTTGTGGACCATTTCTACAACCCATCTACAACCTGTATAACAACCTAAACTAGCCATAGAAAAATCCCGCTACAAGAAGACAACCTGGTGAAGTGTTTGTAACATTCAACAGCAACTGAAAGAAATCATATTATAACAATCAGAACTATCCAGAAGAAGATTAATACATGAGGACTTTAGCAGTTTATTGTAGTTGTATTTATTTATTTTATTTTATTTATTTTTATTTTATTATCACTAGAGGTCAGGCTAGGGAAAAGGATTAATTAACTATGTAGATTTAGTTTACCGGTATATATACAGGGCATGAGCATGTAGCTTGGTTCCTTATACACTGTATTCTTCCGATGATGACCTTGATACAGGGGTTGAAACATCAAGTTTTATTTCATTAGTAATTAATAAAATAATCTGTTCAACATGTGTGTTTTTGTGTCCCTAAATTTACAAATATGAACAGCTATTAAATGCTACTGCTCTTACTCACCTCTGCAACTTCCACGAAGTGCCCAGGAACCACAATTGAATGGCAAGTAAAATAATTAGGTGGTTTTTTTTGTTTGTTTCACGGAGAGTGGAGGACCATGAGAGTGCTAAAACAATGAGTCTAAGGAGTAGTTCAACAGACAATGTGGTATTTAAAGTGAAGCTCCCATGATATCTCAAGTTTCCATGGTGATTCTGAATAATAATAATAACAATAATTATTATTATTATATGTGTCCTGTGAAGGGAATGTGCTGTACATTATGAAATACAAAGAGCATTAATTATTCTCTGTATGCAAGTAGAATATTCATGAAAACATACAAATTTATATTTGCTTATGTAAACTAAATTTTCATCCGTATGCTGATTTGCCTATATAAATTTTATCAGAAAGTTTCAGATATATTACGACAAAGGAGAATGATTAAAACATGTAGCCAAATTGGCCATAAGAACACATGCAATTTACAGACAAAAATACTTTTGTTGGTGATGATGGGCAGTAGATGGCATTGATGGTAGTTATGTGTAGCGGGAGAGTTATGTAGTATGAGAGATGATCAGATGTGTAAGTATAGCAACATGAAGCAAAGTGCCTGCCCAGAATGAGTCCATGAACTCCTTGGAGGTCTCACAATAATAATAATAATAATAATATATTACATTTTTTTTATTCAAAACAATTTTGATACACAGTTATAGAAACAAAATACATACATATTCAGAAATATATAAAAATAGTTAAAAATGTGCAATTTTAAACAACACAAAGTGCCTACTTCATTACCTTTTAATAAAAGAAGGATCTGTGAATATATCAGGCAGAGGTATTCCTTCTTCAATGCATATTAGGTACAACCCAAGAAGATGGCGATCACATCCTAATAAAAAGTCACAGGAAAATAGAATATAATTACACTATTTTTTTAAATAAATAAACAGCAATATTTTTTTATGTTATGTAATATAATTAGAGCAGATGTTCACAAGATGAAAGAAAGCACATATGAATAAATTGGAGGGAAGTTGCAAAGCTCTTTTTGTGTTTGTTTTTCTCTTACCCCTTTCCTATTCAGAGAGTGAAATGACTGTTATTACTCTGCAGACATACAGTAGTTGAAATGAAATGCAAGAGGGATTATTATTAATTACAATTTTATTTCTGCCTTTCACCAGAAGACCTAAAGTCCATAAAGGGTGGCTATGGCATTAACACTCAATTATTTTAGAAAGTGCACTAGACCACATTCATGTTTTTGAGGGAAAGACCAGAGCATTCAGAGAAAAACTAACCTCAAATATCAATAGTCATGCCATATACTGGTCTACACCCCTTGTGGAACAAGAAGCATGTAATCATTATCATAATCAAATTCCCTCAAGGGGTGTATACATATTATAGCTATACACATGACAGAACTATATAAAGAGTTTACATTATTACCAACTTCCTATTGACAATTTTCCTCCAAATTATTTTGTTATCGGACATATTTTTAATATGACTTTGCCATCAATACATCTCTTCATTCCTTTAATTTTTCTCAGAACTCTCATATCTATGGACTCCAATCAAGTGTTATATTTCTAACCCAATACTCTACCTAAAGTCAGTCAAAACACTGTTATAGTTGAATAACAGTGTGTTTTGACCGACTTTTGTTTCATTGCATATAAATTTTACTCACCAATATATCAGCTTTGCTTATTCTGTTATCTATTTCCATATTTAATTTACTCCCTATTCTAAAATTTGTGCCTAAATAGCCAAAATGTTTTACTTGTTTTATAGGTTTCCCATTCAGGATGCAGCTGATGTTTTCAATGCAAGCTGATGTTTGATGGTTTTTTTTTTTGGATTCTGCAAAGACATTTGATGGGGTTCCACACGATAAGCTGATATTTAAATTGCAGCACATGGGTTAGATTTCAGTTAGTCAACTGGATTCAGGACTAGCTTTCTGATAGGTATCAGAGGTTGTGTGTGGTGGGACAATGCCAAGGAGGCAGAAGTGGGATCCCACAGGGTTCAGTACTGGGACCTATGTTGTTTAACCTTTCTGCCAATGACATTGTCAATGGACTGCAGAGGGATATTCGGTTGTTTGCAGATGACATGAAGATGGGAAGGATTATTAGTAATGGTGCAGAAGTGGCAGCATGTAAGAGGATTTGAATAAACTAGACAGATGGGCAAATGAATGGGAGGAGTCCAGCTTAATGTGGCAAAATGTAAAGTCTTGAAGTTTGGGATACATTGATGGGAGGCTGCATACTCGATTGGAGGAGTTATACTGGAGTAAGTAGGGGGAAACAAGAGATCTGGGGGGGGTGATTGATAGAAACCTTCAATTCAGGGAACATATTGCAAAGGTGGTGAAAATAACCCCAGAGGACTGCTACAATACTGAGTAGGACACTGACCTGCAGAGATAAAAGAGTTATCATCCATTGTATAAGACCCTGATCAGACCACCCTTAGATTACTGTTCTTAAATTTGGTCCGTCCACAGGATTTAAAGGAGATAAATTAACTCTGGAAAGGGTACAGAGGCAGATAACAAAGATGGTTTCAGGACTGTACAATTATGAGGATCAGCTGAGGGAATGTGGACTGCAGAGTTTGGTTGATAGAAGAAGGACAGGTCATATTATTGAGACTTTTAAACTGTTGAGAGGAAGTTACAGGGTTGACACTGGGTTCGCAGGACATATCACTGGTATTGATGACATACCAGTGATGACAAGTCTGACCCTTGTGATCACTGGAAGGAGCAATGACAAGGGGCCATCCCAGGAAGTTACAAACGAAAGCTGTGAGCAAGAGGTGAAGAGTGGTTTCTTTGCGTGGAGGGTGGTTAAACCATGGAATGCATTGCCTAATAGAGTGGTGAGAGCAAGAACGGTCAATGGGTTCAAGGAGTGGTATGATAGACTTTGTGTTTCCTAGGAAGGACCTCCTACGATGAGTCGCTTGACTCCATGGAGGCCTGAATAATAATAATAATAATAATATAATATCTTGTTTACAACATATAACTGCAGTGCCTAAACAGCTTTTCTCTTGGCACCATGTCATACTCCTTCTTCTTTCATATGCAAACCTTAAAATACAGATGCTTGTTATATTCCCATGATTTCTCAACTCTTTCTTGTATAGCGAAAATTTGATCTTGACAGCCTCAATTTGGAACATTCAGTATGGAAATCCTATATTTCTCACATTCAGTTTCATTTCTCTTTTCACAGACAGGACAGCTCTCCACCAGTTATCTGGAATTCCTCAACAGGTCTTTTGAACAATGCAGGGCAGCAAATGTAAAACTTTTTACGCCTCCCTATTTGAGCATTTCTAGTCAAATATCATCTATCCAGCTGCCATTCAAGTTTCTGAAGGCTTTTTTTGCCTCTTATTGATATTATTATTATTATTATTTGTGACACCTCCAAGGAGTCCAAAGACTCATCGTAGGAGGACACCTACTGTACAACTCTCAGTCTCCAATGCTATACCGAATCTCTACTACCAATCATCTACATAAAAGCCATCTACTGCCCACCACCATGACTGGTATTTTTTGTCTGTAAATTGAGTGTGTTTTGAAGGGCCAATTTGTCTGTATGCAGGATGAAAAATCTGAGTTTCTGGGAGAAAAAAACTCCTGCATCCTCTATATGAGATCTGCTAACTCACTTTCAACTGAAAAAGTCCATATAAAGATTCCTCCCGTTGCGATGAGAATTGAACTTAGGCCTTTTCTAATCGAACGGCGCAATGTATCATTGTGTTATGGCATATAATTGTGCTATGGCGGCACTTATCTATGCACCTGATTGCTTTCCTCTTTAATATTTTCTACCACCATTCAATCACTTCCTGTCACATTTAGCAACCTTTCAATGTAATTACTCAAGATAACTAAAATATCCTTACCTTCAGTTTTCATATCGCTTTTATCATCTCTGACTCCTTTTAAATTAATATTTCCTCAATTTCAAAGCTTTTTTTTTCAGTATCCTCCAGAACATTCTGCCACCTTCCTGACATTTATCATCTATACTTATACCATCACTTTTTGTAAATTAGCTACATTTACACATTTGCATGCTGGCTGAATCAATAAATAATCTCTTCAGAATTTGCCAGCAAGTCTCCAAGGTTTGGTTTCTTCAAATTCTCATTATTTTATTGAATAATATTTGTGTATTTGAGTGTAAAGTCGCTGAAAGTTTTTTTTTTTTTTTTTTTAATGGGAGAAACCATCTACATGTGGTTAGTAATGTATAGTACCATGGATGGATGGACAGTACTGTGGAAAGTAGTTGAACTTTGATTCTTTTTTTAAAACTTTTTGATATACTTTTCTTTTCAGTATGATATTCAGTTTCATCCTGCTCAAAATGAAATAATGATCACTTCCTATTTAAAAGCCTCAAATCTTCACACTTGTTTGGGGCGTATATTGTCATGTCCTAATAGTATACATTTCCTGAATTATAATTTACAGCTAAGCTCAACAAATAACTGTTTACCAAATGACTAACTTTCCTGAATATAATTCTGCAACATACTTAGTGAACCTCCTCCATAGAACACACAGTTCTTTTTATGTCCATTAGAATTATGGGTTACATAAGCTAAGAAAAATGGATTAAACAGATAATATTACTTATTCATTTTACTAAATAATAACTGATACCTAACTGGTGTATCCTTCTTAGCACGTTCATATGTAGTACACTATCAAAAAACTTTTCTAAAATCTAAATAAACCAAGTCATGGTTACTGTCACAATATCTCCCTTGTAATGAAACTCTTCATAAAAATAGTTATGACATTTGTCAAGATTGACTTGACCCTTCATGAACCCATGCTGCCACTGTTCAATAGGAGATCTCTGCCAAAAATGAAATGAAAATGAATTAATGTTCATTTCCAATTCAAGAATGAGCATTAGTTTACCTATAGCTCCAATGAGACTAACCAGCCTAGATTCTATTTTATATAATTAGCCTCTCCCGTTATGAATTAGTATTCTCTTAGCAAATTTCCAATCAGTAGGATAATTCCTAATCTTAGTAGTATTCAATCAAAATAATCATCTTCTTTTCAAGGATTAGGTATTTGTCTGTTCTGGCTTCACTGGGTCTTTCTATCTTTCTGCAGGTCTCCCCCCCCCCCACATTTTGTTTATATCTAATAGTAAACATCTCCTGAATTATAATATATAGTTAAGGTCAACAAATGGCCGTTTACCAAATGCGATTAGATTCTTCACCTGGGGCATTAATTATTTAACCACCTCTGTAGTGCAATTGGAAGAACAATGGTAAGTTGCACCCTTCGATTGGAAAAGGTCTAAGTTCAATTCTTGTCATGATGGGAGGAATCTTTATGTGAAATTTTTCAATTGAGGGTGAGTTAGCTGATCTCATATGAAGGTAGCAGGGTTTTTTCTCCTGGAAACTTGGTTTTTTCATACTGCATACAAATAAATTGGCCTAAAGTCCAATTTGTTTGTATGCAGGATGAAGGAAGGAATCATGCAGGAAGGCTTTTGACCTTTAGGACACACGCAATTTACAGAAAAAAATACTAATGGTGGTGGTGGTGAGCAGTAGATGGCATTGGTGTAGGTCAGTGATGGCAAACCTTTTTACCAAGGTGTGTCAAACTTTTTTTTTTAAATATTGACGTTGTTGATGTGCCACTTGCATACATGCATTATAAATGTAACTACATAATCATACATGGTGAGTTATACATATCATATTAGGCTATTTATTTAATAGGACATTGATATAAAATCTATGAATTCATATTATACAATTAATTTAATAAACTGAAATTACAAACTTACATTACATTTAATGACTTTTCTGTTGCTGACTACTGGTAGAAAGTTCTTTCAATGAACAAACCTACCTTCACCTTAACTGAGAGCGATCTTACACGATTTATCGCAGTTTTTTCATCAAAATATCAATATTTTTCAACATCCATGGTGTGTCACCTGAAACCCTCAAGTGTGTCAGTACTGACACGCGTGTCATAGGTTCGCCATCACTGGTATAGATAATGGAGATAAAGAGTTGTAGAATAGGTGCCCTCTCTCGATGAGTCTTTGGACTCCATGGAGGTGTCATAAAATAATAATAATAATAATTATTATTATTATTGATTGGGTAGCAGTAGAATCTCAAGGAGAAGAATGAAAATGAATTTATTGAGCTGTTGCAGGACAGCTTCCTTAAGCAGCATGTGACAGAAGGAACTCAAGGTCAAAGAGTGTTAGATTTGATTATACTGTCAGAGGGTGTTTCAGTTAAAGACACTATTCTGCCTCCAGTTGGTGACAGTGATCATGCGGTACACACTTGGGACGTGACTAAGTTTATGAATGTTCCATTCAAGAAAGGTCACATGCTGAACAAAGCAGGAAATTATAACCAACTAAGGAGTATACTGGCAGTACATGGGAAGCATTACAATACTTAAATGATGCAATATCAAATTGTGTACTGAGAGTTCAAAGAATAATAATGATATTATTATAATTTCTTATCATAATACTGAGTATGATAAGAAACTGGCTCTGCGTGATAAAGACAACCCACAAGAATTCTACTGATATGCTGGAAATAAAAGAAAGAATAAATATGAAGGAATAACTCTGCTAAATGCAGATGGGTGAAGGTTACAGATGCAAAAGAGGTTGTTCAACTAATGAGTGCCCATTTTGTTTAAAGCTAACAACCTGGTGTACACGATATTGAGCTTACTGGTATTTCTTCACTGGATGAAGAAACTCAGGTGTATGAGGACGATGTATTAGAGCTGTTGCACAAACTTAATAAGAATTCAGCAATAGGGACTGATGGGATATCAGCTCATGTGCTGAAAGAGTGTTCAGCTGAACTAGCTATTCCTTTGACCAGGCTGTTTATTATGAGTCTCAGAACAGGGAAGATTCCGCAGGAATGGAAAGAATGTATAGTAATTCCATTGCACAAGGGTGGTCAAAGACCAATGTATCCAACTATCAACCAATTAGTATCTCTGGAGTGGTGGTGAAGATTTTGGAAAAATTGGTTAGGGCTCGCATTCAGAAATCGGTGGACAGTGAATCTCTACTTGGAAATTAGAAACATGGGTTTACCGAGGGAAGGTCATGTTTTAGCAACTTGCTCACATACTATAACAATGTGTTATAGTATGTGAGATATAGTATGTTATAGTATATAGCATGTTATAATACTATAACAATGTTACCATTGAAGTAGACAAGGGGGAATGGATACACCATGATGCTTTTAGATTTTGCTAAGGCTTTTGACAGAATACAGCATGGTAGACTACTACATAAATAGTGTGAATAAGAGGATGGCTGATGGACAGATATTAAAAAGTGGTATATGGGGGGATGTGAGTCTGCAAAATTTAAGGAGAGCTCCTCTTAAGCCCCAGCAAAAGCTCTTTCTTCTGTTCTATTATTTTCTGCCTCATTACTATCATAAATGTCTCGGTACTGTCCCGAATGGACAGGGCTGTCCGCTTGGCTGTTAGATTGTGGCGCTGGCTTCCGCCAGACACCAAATTGTGTACTTTCATGCCAGGATGAAGGATGGTGGGCTTGGAGTTCCATCACTAAGGTAGCTAATCCCATGACTTTGTTTATCTAAAATATCAAAGTTTGAAACATCAACCTCCCCAATCTGTAGGTAGGCCTTTCTTAGCCGTATCATTCAAGAGGACTATAGACATGCTAAACGCTGGTCCCAATATCAGGGCTCCCAGATTGAGACTGCATCAGCAAAGCATAAGAGATGTGTGTTATTACTTCATGGCTCTGTAAATAGTGCTCGCTTCAAGGAATCACATCTGGTGCCTCCCCAGCATCAGTGGGTATGGATGGCACCAGACTACTTCCAGGTTATGAATGTGTTGATTTAATTAGAACAAGAATAAATGCCCTGCCACCAGGACCCATACAGCCAGATGGGGCAGAGATGACATAAGCTGTAAGGCTGGCTGCCACTACAGTGAGACTTTGTCTCATATACAGGGTGTTCGGGATAAATTTGACAGTTTCGTAAGGAAAAAGAAAATCTTCTTTGTATCTATTAAATTTAATGAATTGACAAAAAACATTACAGGCAGAGTTAATTACAATACTATCAACAAGATTTACTCAAAATAACCACCATTAGCATCGATCACAGCTTCAATTCTGCTTCGGAACCTCGAACAAGCTGATGCTACAGTCTCCCTGGGAAGGGCCGCAAAAACTGTTTTAATTTTATCCATTAACTGGGCTTTTGTATTACTGGAAGTGCGATTGGTGTCTTTTTCAACTGCACCCCATACAAAATAATCCATGGGGTTAAGGTCTGGGGAGTTTGGAGGCCAAACATTTGGACTGGTGAAGTCGTAGAAATTTTCAGACAACCATTTTTGACTTTTCCCAGAGGTGTGGCAAGGGGCCGAATCCCGCTGCCATACATACGGCCTACCATTGGCTACCCTTGTTATCCAGGGATTGACTACAGTTAGCAACTCCACGAACAAAGCCCGAATTCCAATGCCAGGGTTCTTCAACACCTGTTCCTGCAGATTTGCGAGGAATTCTGCTGTACGAACGCAATCAGATCGTCTGCTAGGGATCTTTCTTCTTGCTACATCCTCGTAGTCACCATTGCAAGTCTCTAGTTCATGCCTGATTGTTTTTACTGTATTCAGGGAGCATTGGGCAGCAGTCGTAATATCCTTATTTTGATGGCGGGCACGAATCATCATGATACAAGTTATTCTCTTCCATGATTCAGGTGGGTTCCAGCTATCCATCCTTTCTGACATCTTGTATATGAATGAAGAAGGGTCCAAACTTTTAAATGAAGAGAAGTGTGTGTTAATACATGTAACTTACGGAAAAATATAATTAATTATAAATATGTCAAATTTATCCCGAACACCCTGTATCTCAATGTTGCTTTCACACTCATAGTGTTCGAGTGCAGAGATATGATGCCGTGGTCTCCATATTGAATAATCATTTTAAGAACAAAGGTTGGGAGACCATGGTTGAACCTCATTACAGAAACAATAATGGTGTTAGAAAGCCAATATTATAATGAGGAAAGATTGTGATGTCTGGGTAATTGATGCTCAGGTAGTGGGCACTCACCTATTGTCATAAAAAACAAGGTCCAGTACTATGAGCAGAATTCAGACCTTGTAAGGCAGATAAGAGAGGAGCTTGAAACAGCTTTACCAGTGCCACCATCTCTCTCTATGTGGTGTATGGAGTGCCACTAGTTACAAGGATTTATATTCTTTAGGCTTATCCAAGAAAGACTTGTAAGTGATTTCCTTGAGGGCCCTGCAAGGCACACTGGTGACGTGGTGTTACCACCAACGTATGACTAATACGATAACACGAATTGGCGTCAGGTAATACTCTTGAAAATTTTTTTGTACAGGCTTCAGCCTTCTTCAGAGTCCTTTTTAGGACTAATGTAAGAGTAGTACTGCTCGCTCACCACAAAGTTAAATAAATAAATAAATAAGTGGTGTACCACGAGGATCAGAACTTGGTCCACTGCTATTCAATCTGTACATTAATGATAATGGGAAGGAATTCAAACAACATACAGCTATTTGCTGATGATGCAAAGATAGGTAAGGTAATCAGGAATGCTGCTGATATGCAGTACTTGCAGAATGATTTGAATAGGCTGGAATTGTGGGCATGGGAAAATGGATGTCAGTTCAATGTCCAATAATTTGTTGCCTTAGCCTTTTCACCACCTTCCTGAAGTGGAAGAATATTGTCTTCCTTTCACTCTTTTGGGACTTGTGCTGTTGCAAGACTTTTTGTTAAACAGGTAGGCTAAGGGCTGATGCTAACTCCTTGGAACATGCCCTTAAGACACATGGTTAGGTTATCAAATCCTATTGCTTTATTGACATCTAGCTTATTGAATTCCTCATATACCTCTTGCTCACTCACCATTAAATATTCTCTCATAACATTCTCTACACTTGAGCTTCTGATTTCACACTGAGGATGAAACACATTGATGAACTGCTCACTGAATACCTCAACTATGTCCTCTGCAGTAGTTACCAATCTCGCACTTTCATCTATTATCATCATCTTACAATAATCATTCTTCCTTTTCTAATTGCCACATATTGAAAAAACTCATGACTTGTACACTTTTGTTGTCCTTACCAACTGAGTCACTCTCATGGCATGTTCTTTATACTCTTCATGCAACTTATTATTATTATCCACTCTCCAGCCTCCAGGCAGTGGGGTTCGAATCCTGCCATGGATGTTTGCGATTGTCCTACTAATCATTTACAATATGTACTGCTGTAACCTGTGTCCTGGTGCAGTATGATCTTTGATGTCTTTGCACCGTAAAAATCAAAAATAACTAACTCTCAGAAGAATACCATCAAAATGAGAAAAAAAAAAAAAAAACTCCATAGCCCGCTATCAAATCAAGCCACTGCACAAACATTTACAGAAAGCAGGATATACAACTGCCCCTTAATAAACTATCATAGACCTCAATGGATTCATCCAATCAAGATTTACTAGCTACACCTTACTACTTACTAATCCTATCATCTCCCTTCTGTACCACCTCAAATGTAAAAGAATTCCACAGCCACGTTAAACAAGACTTAGCCATATGGAAACTAATGCTATGTCATATTTTAGGATGTTTCTCTAAGAGACATTCTTCTGCAGACACAAAAACTTTAAAAGACAGACACCTACTCATGGCTTACAGAAAATTTGTAAGGCCTCACAGGATTAGAGCAAGGGGATTTTGTCCTGGTCATATTCCTTGATTTCTGTAATATCCAAAGGGATGCAAGAGGTTAAGTTTTTGATAATAAACTGGAAATATCAAGAGTGTATGTGTGTGATAACGTTTATAAACATATATGCTCCTTCCAACAGAACAGACAATTATTCTTCCCAGAAATACACCCATACCTAAATGGTATTCAATATATGATAGTAGTCTAGACCAGTGTTTCTCAACTGCTGGGATGTGGCTCAGGCCCTGGCATCAATTATCAAAGAAAATGTTATGGAGGAGGTACAAGACAGTTGTGGTGATCAGATCCATGAAGAGTATAAAGTGCAGGCTAGAAAGGTGACAAGCATGGTAAAGAAAGAAAAGGTGCAGTATGAGAGGAGATTGGCTGATCAGGCCAAGGTTAACTCAAGGGAATTTTTCCACTACATGGCAAGCAAGAGAAAGAATAATTATGGCAGATTAACACTGATGGATAGTCATGGCAGCAGAATAACAGCCGCAAAGGATATAGTGGAATTACTGAATGTGGACTTTATCAGCATATATCATACTGGTGTAAATGATGCAGTGGAATATATAGAAGAGATGCAAGTATTAGGAGAATTGGAAGTGAAAGAAACAGAGGTGTACCGGATATTGGTTGGTTGGGTTAGATGTTAATAAGAATATGGGAATGGATGACATATCATCACGTATTCTTAAAGAACATGTACCACAGTTGTTTATGACCTTGATCTGGTTATTTAATGAAAGTCTTGTAGTTGGTAGGGTTCCTAAGAAGTGGAAAAAAGGCAAAACAGTACCACTCCATAAGCATGGTTTTAAGACAGAGGTCTCCTATAGAGTAGTCTGTATAACTGCAGTTGTGGTCAAGGTGTTGGAGAGATTGGTAAGGAATAGAATAGAGAATTGGGTTGATGAACATAGCATTCTTTATGATGGTCAGCATGGATTTGTAAAGGGTAGGACCTGTTTTAGTAATTTGCTTGCATTTTATGATAATGTGACGAGTGTTAAATAAAGGAGAATCGTATACAGTGATATTCTTAGACTTTACAAAAGCATTTGATAGATTACCACATGATAAGTTGGTGTACAAGCTGCAGAGGATGGGAATAGAATAGATAGTATATTATTTAAATTAGTGAAGATTTAAATTAAGTGCCTATTGGCTCTTTTATTTAAGATAGTATATTGATTAGATGGATCAGAGATTGAATGATGCCAGCAGGTTGTGTATGATGGAGCAGTGTCTCAAAAAAGAAGGGCAACCAGTGGCGTGCCCCAGAGCTCTGTTCTTGGGGCCCCTTGCTGTTTAACTTGTTTGTAAACGATATATCACGTGGACTGACTGGGGATCTTCAGTTATTTGCTGATGATGCAAAGTTGGGAAGAATCATAAGTAGCACTGTTGATGCTGAATCCCTTCAGGAAGATTTAAATAGACTTTTTATTTGTGAAAAAGAGTGGAATTATAGTTTTAATATCAATAAGTGCAAGGTGTTGCATTTTGGAGTGCAGAAATATAAGGCTATGTACTATATTCATGATGCCATACTGCAGGAAGTAGAAGAGATTAGAGATTTGGGAGTGATGGATGACAGTAGACTGAAGTTTAGAGGGAATATTGCTAGTGTTGCAATGGTTGCACATTGTAGTGCTGCTATGATAAGATGTACTCTAACATGCAAGGATAAGGAAGTGGTTGTGTCACTGTATAAGGCACTGGTGACCACACTTAGACTATTATGCTCAGATCTGGTTACCTGGTTTTCATTGTGATGTGGAGGCATCGGAGAGGGTCCAGAGGCAAGTGACTAAGACAATATCAGGACTTGAATGCTGGCTATGAACAGAGGTTGAAGAAATGTGGATTGCAGAGCTTGGTGGATAGGAAGAAAAGAGGTGATATGATAGAGACATTTAAGTTAGTGAGAGGATTTTATCCATTAATCCAGAGGGGATTATAAAAAGAGTAGAAGGTGAGAGGGGAAGAACCAGAGGTCATTCCTGGAAGTTACGTAAAAGTGTGGTGAAGAAGAGTGTAAGGAGTAGATTTTTTACATGGAGAAATGTCAGTGAATGAAATGCATTGCATTACCAGAATGTGTTGTTAATGCAAGGAGTGTTAAGGATTTTAAGATTCTATATGATAAATATGTTATCAGTTGAATGAATCTCGTACGATGAGTCTGTCGACTCAATGCAGGGTGTAATAATAATAATAATATTGGGCCATGAGAGGATCTCCTGGAATTTGTCATTTTAGTTTTCTAAACATTTTTCACGAATAAATATATTATAGTGGAAATATTATGAGGAGTGAATATTCGTGAATGTGTTGAAAAGTTCAGACCCAGAACACCTAAATAACATCTATATAGCAAATATCAGTGACTGAGCTACGTATTTTTAAACATGGAAGTATTCATGAATGATTGGGAATTTTCAGACATCGAAATCTTTCAACGTTCGGGAAAGGGAATACCGCTGTTTACGACCAGTCATAAAAATTGTTTGCAAGCTGATTACAACAATGGGCGGCATATTCTCTGTTCTCAAAACTGAATGAAATAATATCTGTGTTGCAAATGTCAGTGACAATCAGCAAGGAAGTATAAAGAAAAATTTTTCAGATCAAGGCAGTCTGTATCTGGTTCTCAAATCTAGTAATGATGAGTTGGTAATGATGGGCGATGGATGATGTTGATGGTAGTAGTTGAAGAATTAATTAGTATACGAAGTGTGCCCTCCCATGATGAATCCTTGGACTCCCTGGAGGTGTCACGTAATAATAATTTTACTGGAGGAAGCAGGGGAGACAAGAGATCTGGGGTTGATGATTGATAGAAACCTGAAATTCAAGGGACATATTGCAAAGGTGGTGAAGGTAACACAGAGGATTGCTGCAATACTGAGAAGGATGCTAACCTGCAGAGATAAAAGAGTTATGATTCCGTTGTATAAGACTCTGATCAGACCACACTTAAATATTGTTCTCAGATTTGGTCCCCAGGATTTGAAGGGAATAAATTAACTGTGGAAAGGGTACAGAGGCAGATAACAAAGATGGTTTCGGGAATGTACAATGTTAGTTATGAGGATTGGCTGAGGGAATGTGGACTGCAGAGTTTGGTAGATAGGAGAGGTGATATGATTGAGACTTTTAAACTGTTGAGAGGTGGTTACAGGGTTGACAATGGGGAGTTCTTTTGCTTGGTTGAACAGTGAGAAGGAGTGATGACAAGGGGCCATCCCTGGAAGTTGAGAAAGGAAGCTGTGAGCAAGAGGATGAAGAGTGGTTTCTTTGCATGGAGGGTGATTAAACCGTGGAATAATAGAATGGTGAGAGCGAGAACAGTCAATGAGTTCAAGGAGAGGTATGATAGACTTTGTGTTTCCTAGGAAGGACCTCTCGTGATGAGTCTTTTGACTCCACGGAGGCCTGAATAATAATAATAATAATAATAATAATAATAATAATAATAGTGTTTCTTCACAAGTTTGCATTGCAGTGTGTAAGTGCTTGTTTTGAAACCTGAATGCTGTGATTTTTTAAATGCAATAGGTCTACAGATTTAAATTTTAATATAAAAGACAAGGGACTTTGTTTATTTTTGGTGTTAAGAAATCTCATATTGAGCATGTTTGTAATGCAACAAATAGTCATTCAATCCACTTGAATCCACCATACAGAGTGATGTACAAAAGGAGGAGAAAACAGAAGAAAAAGTCTACATTCACTCATATGAACAGCTATTTAAAATATGGTTTCATACAATGCCCTGACACTGACCAATTGCCACAACCTCAATGTGTCATATGTGCTACTGTTCTGGGAAATGAAGCAATGAAGCCATTGCGATTTACCCAACATCTCAACACAAAACATTCCAATCTAGTCAAAAAAAACACATTGAATTCTTTATGCGTAAAAGAGATGCACTTAAAATAGAAAAGCAAATTATTTTCCAAGCTTCAACCACTGACACTTCACTTCTGATGGCATCCTATTTAATATTATTACAGATAGCTAAATGTAAAAAACTGAATTCCATTAGCGAAGAAATCCTTAAACCTTCTTTGATTGCTGCTTGTAGTTGAAAGGTGGATATCTGACATGGACAGAAACACAACTCACTGAAAAAATTAAAAAATCAACGTTGTTTGCATTACAACTGGACGAATCTACGGATATTCAGAACAACAGCATTTTACTTATATATATATGTTATATCAACCATGATGAAAGTGACATGAAGGAAGACATTTTAATTACAATAAATTTAGTTTAGTCCTTTATCCAAGTGTAAGCAAACAAAGTTTACACCTGAAAATATCTTCAGGACTAAAGTAAGGTGGTACAACACTTGGGCAACTCGCAGCAAAGGTGGATCAAACTCTCATTACTCCCTGTCTCAGTATCTCCCATAATGCAAAGTACATCTCCTTGTGGAAATGTATAATGCTATGCATTAAGGTAAGGGCCACTATCCAGACCGGTTTCGGCCTTTATTGAGGTCTCATCAGTGGGATGCAGTCCCAGAGGTGGTGATACCAAGGCAGAAGCAATAGGAAAGGTCATATTTATGAGTTGCCAAAAGGTCTACCACCTTATTATTCTATTACTCTGGATTAACTTAGGCAACTCGCAACAAAGGTGGACCAAGCTCTCATCACTCCTTGTGTCAGTATCTCCCATAATGCAAAGCACATCTCCTTCGAGTTGCCTAAGTGTTGGAAGTTTATTTTTCACTTGGTTAGACTACAATAACTTTAGTTTAATCCTTTATCCAAGTGTAAGCAAACAAAGTTTGCACCTGAAAATATCTTCAGGACTGGGGTAAAATAGTGCAACACCAGGCAACTCCGAGCAAAGGTGACCAAGCTCTCATCACTCCTTGTCTCAGTATCTCCCATAATGAAAAGCACATCTCTTTGCGGACATGTATACTGCTATGCATTAAGGGAAGGGCCACTACCCAGACCAGTTTTAGCCTTTATTGTGGTCTCATCAGTGGGAGGCAGACCCAGAGTGGTGATACTACGGCAGAAGCAATGGAGAGGTCATATTTACCTATATGAGTTGCCAACCGGTGTATACCACCTTATTATTAAATTACTCTGAATTTAGAGAAAGATGTTGGAAGTTTATTTTCAGGTGCAAACTTTGTTTGCTTACACTTGGATAAAGGATTAAACAAAATTTATTATAGTCTAACCAAGTGCAAAATAAACTTCCAACATCTTTCTCTTAATCCGGAGTAATTTAATAATAAGGTGGTACACCAGTTGGCAACTTGTATAGGTAAATATGACCTCTCCATTGCTAATGCCATGGTATCACCACTCTGGGTCTGCCTCCCACTGACGAGACCACTCAACAAAGGTCGAAACCAGTCTGGGTAGTGGTCCTTCCCTTAATGCATAGCAGTATACATGTTTGCAAGGAGATGTGCTTTGCATTATGGGAGATACTGAAACAAGGAGTGATGAGAGCCTTTGTCCACCTTTGCTACAAGTTGCCAAGGGATGTACCACCTTACCTCAGTCCTGAAGATATTTTCAGGTGCAAACTTTGTTTGCTTACACTTGGATAAAGGTTTATACTAAATTTATTATAGTCTAACCAAGTGCAAAATAAACTTTCAACATTTTAAATATTTCTGAATTACCTACGCACACTACTAGCAGTGAAATTTTCAAAGTTTTAAATGGTTTCATTGAAGAGAGAAAGGTCCCAAATGAAAAAATTGCATTGGAGTTTGTAGTGATGGTGCTGCCTATCTTACAAGTAGAAATTCAGGTTTAGTCACTAAAATTAAGGATATGGCATGCAGTAACTTATTGCCAATGCATTTGTTACATTCATAAGAAAAACCTGGCCTCCAAAAAATGGCACCTGAACTTAATGAAGTCCTCTCTCAATCTGTTAAAATTATTAATTATATAAAAAACAGTGCTTCAAATACAAGACTGTTAAAAGCATTGTATGATGAAGTGGGCTCTGATCATCAAAATCTCTTCTTTTCAATTTGGAAGTTTGTTTGCTGTCCTGCGGTACAGGTCTCAAAAGGTTATATGAACTCTGAAAGGAAGTTGAGCTGTTTCTAATTGATAAGAAAAGTGACTTGTCCCATTATTTCCAGGATAAGAAACGGATAGCCAGGCTGGCATATCTCGGTGATATATTTTCTTACATAAATGAGTTGAATTTAAAACTTCAAGATTCAGATACAACAATATTTAATGCTTGGAACAAGAGTGAATTATTCAAAAAGAAACTCAAACTCTAGCTTAATGTGACTGCAAAAAGAAATAATGAAATGTTTCAGTCGTACTCATATTATGTAAGCAGATGATTTCTATTCACAGAATTCAGTTTCAGATATTCTTGAAGATGTTGTTTTCGTTTGAAACGTATTATCCCAAACATGAGGATCCCTGGGACAAAATATGTGGATTGTGAATCCCTTTGTTGAACACAAAGAGACAGCCCTTTTCCCATGAAGAAACCGTTCAACTTATCAAATTATCATCAGACAAAGCAGTGGAAAGTACTTATAATTCTATGAGTAATTCGAAATTCTGGATAAGAATGAAAAATTAATATCCAAATTTACACGATAGCAATGAGATTTCGTCTTTGTTTTTCCACCACATATCTTTGTGGAAGTGCATTTTCTGCCATGACTGTGCTTAATACAAAAGAAAGGAACCACCTGCGACTTTCTGACTGACTCCATTTGGATATCACTTCAATCCATCTCAGAATTAATAAGCTAACGGGCAGAAAACAGCAACAGAAGTCTCATAAGCCTAACCGAAACCTTCAAAAACTCAGTTGTAATAAAAGAAACTAATTTTAACTTTTTCAATAATTTATAATTGCTGTGTTAAAGTGCTACATTTTTAAATTCAAAATATTAATTAGTATTGGAACTAGTGTTTAGAATTGAGAGATTCATATATTTTTATTTATTAAATTACATACTTTGCATATAAAAATATCTGGTGTGTGTATGTGATAAGTGTTTTGCCAACAAGTTGGCATCCTTCTGCTGCTTTTCCTGTTAAGTTGACTTCTATGGTGAGTTATTATTATTATTATTATGTAACACATTCAGGGAGTCCAAGCAAGGACTTGTTGTGGGAGGGCACACTACTATATTTCACTAAATACATTTCATCCTCTCCACTACTACCTAATTCTCCAACTACAACACTACTACCATCAATGCCTTCTATCACCCATCATCATCAACAACAGTGTTTTTTGTCTATAAATTGCGTGTGTTCTGAATGCCGATTTGTCTGTATGCAGGATGAAAAACCCGAGTTTCTGGGAGAAAAAATCCTGCTGGCACTGTATGAGATCGGCTAACTCACCTTCAACTGAAAAAGCCGATGTAAGGATTCCCCCTGTCATTATGAGAATCGAATACAGGTCTTTCTCCAATTGAAGGGCACAATGTTCTGATGTTTTTTCAATTGCACTACAGCAGCTAAAAAGTTCCTGCAGTTGGCGACTAGACTTGAACCTAGGTCTAACTTCGAGCGGCCATGTGCAGAGGACACAAGCGCCACTCCCACTGCGCTACACAGGCCTCACAATCCTCAGTAATGCTTCCTATTTCATTTTTGCCTTAATCCAACATCTAAAAATATAAGGTGCTCAAACAAAGCTACAATGCATAAATATTTTTCGGCAAACACACTGAATAAATATTTTATTAATTTTGGTGTTATATTTTTTTTCAACCCAACATCATTAAAATCAATTTAATAATACAATAATCAATTTTACACTGAATAATATTATAAATTTTTGGTGATCAGAATTGGATATGTCAATGAAAATCAGCACAAATTAATTTAATGATGCTGGCCTGAAAAGACTACAAGATTTCATTAGACCTGGATAACTAATTTAAATGTAATTTTATATTTGTCAGCATGACACACTGTATACATAAGTGTACTAATACTCTTTATTAGTGTAGCTAATAAAGCTAAAATTAATTATTAATACTTATGTTAGTTAAATGTATGAACTTTAAAAAATTTTGGAACGGTATTAATGAGTAAATTTGTTGGGAGCAGGTCCTCATCTTATAAAAAAAGAATTTATTGGGCAACGGTCTCACAAAGGTTGAGAACCACTGGTATAGACAAAATAGGCATAAAGATGGAGAAGCAGGTTATGCACAATTAAAACCATGTCTTGATTTACTGAACTACCCTATGTATAGAGTATTTACAACCTCGATCTCGGGCTTACATGAATCAAAGTATTGGTTCTTGGCTTGATTGAATTTATATCTTCTCTTCTCTCAACAGAGTAATTCAGATCAAATACCCTTGATGTCAAGGGGCATTATATCAAGCAATACTTAGTCTTTGTTTCAGTTGTAAGCAGTAGTGTAGCTAAAGCTTTTGCCGTCCGGGGCAGTCCCTGAGTTTGCCGCCCTTCTCAATACACACCAAAACACTACAAAAAGTCAAAATGACGTATAGGGAAATAAATTAAAACACTATGTTTATTTTTGAAGTAAAACTTTAATTTCAACATTCTAAAATGTTGTATTTCTTGCTTTTCTGTTAGCAAAATCATCAATGACATTGCCGAAGTCTATTTCATCGTTAATGTAGGTAATTCTTAATCAATTTATTTAGAAAAACTCCTCTCAACTAGCAACACTTACAGCAATTGTGAAGAAAATTCGGAGTAGTATTACAATATTTGGTTAATGAGTTGTGCTTAAGGGTTAATGGGATGCTTAAGGGTCAAAGCTGTATAACTGAGAGGAGACCTCCACATAGTCTTTAAAGGAATGCGGAGAACCGACCAGGGCTTCTGACCTAATGTCCAATCCTCACCTTCTCGTAGTGCACCCTGTTGGGTATCTACTTGGATACTGAACGGACGAGGATGGGCTGGCAATTTGGGATTTAGCCGACCAAATTGTATTCTTATTGGTTAAACCAAAATATAGAATGATGGTACAACATGACAAAATTTCATTCTGGCTGGAGCGTCGCCCGGTTAAACAAGGCCCCCGTTGTTTTCGCCAGGGAACCAGGGCGAACAGCGAAAAGTCAACTACTGGAACAAATCTGAAAATAAACCCCAACTCAACATCACCAGAGTTAAAGATCGGTACTATCAACGTAAGAAGCCTGAATGGCAAAGAAATGGAGCTAGCTGAGGAATTAGATAAGTACCAGATCGACATAATAGGGGTGACTGAAACAAAAAAGACCAAAACTGGTGAGATCTTTCTGAGCAATAAATACAAAATGTTATATTCAGGCAATGATAATCAAGGAAAAGAAGGAGTAGCCATAGTATTCAACACAAAATACGAGGCTAATCTTCTTGAATGGCAGTCAGTCTCAAGTAGAGTAATGTGGGCAAATATGAGAATGGGGAACTGGACAATGAGACTTATTTGTGCCTATGGTCCCACAGAAGGTTCTACTAAGGTAGAAGTGGAGGAATTTTTTGAGGCTTTAGAAAAAGCAACTGACAAAATGAAAAATGAAAAGTTGGTCCTTGTTGGGGATCTAAATAGCAGAGTAGGAAATGATTGTGAGACATACAAAAATATTTTGGGAAAATTTGGAGAAAAGAGCAAAGCTAATAATAATGGCAAATACCTGTTGGATTTCTGCTCAGGACATGGACTGGTCATTACTAACACCATGTTCCAACATAAAAATGTGCACAAATTCACATGGAGAGAAGAGGCTAGGAATAAGAAAAGTTTCATTGACTATGTTATTGTTGATAGTGATGTTTTCTCCCTGGTGCAGGACACCAGAGTGTACAGCTGATTTTAAATTGGAAGTGATCACTATTTAGTCTTGAGCAGGATAAAATTGAATTTCATATTGAAAAGAATAACATGTAAGAAAGTTTTAAAGCGAATAAAAGTTGAGCAGCTCTCAGATGTGAACTGTAGGCTAAAATACACAAAGATTATTGAAGAAAAAATGAAAGAGTTTGAGAACAGGAATCAAACCTTGGAGATTCAGTGGCAAACTCTGAAGAAAACATTGATTGATTCTGCCAGAGAGGCATGTGGTGAGGTTATCTGTAAGGATAAAAAAATCAGAACTCCCTGGTGGACACAGGAAGTTAAAGAGGCAGTGAAGGAAAAGAAGAAAGCATACCAAAAGTTCCTGTCAAATAAGTCAGCTTGTGCTCTTAGAGAATATAGAGACAAATGCAAGAATGCTAAACACTGTGTAAAACTAGCTAAACAAAAGTCATGGGAAGACTTTGGCAAGAATATAGAAAATAAATATCAAGAAGGTGGCAAAATATTCTGGAGGTTGTTGAAGAAGCTTAAGAATGGAGGAAAGAGTGCTGTAAAAGGAATTAGAGATGATAAAAGTGACATGAAAATGGGAGAAAAAGATATCCTTGAAGTATGAAGTAATTACTTTTAAAAACTGCTAAATGAAACAAGCAGTGATGACAGCACAGTGGTAAAAAACTGACCAGGCATGCAGTCAGGAATACATATCCATACTAGAAGTAGAAAAAGCCATCAAAGGCTTGAAATGTGGAAAGGCAGCAGGAGTAGATGATATTCGACCAGAAATACTGAAGTATGGTGGCATAAAAGTCTTACAGTGGCTGCACTGCATAGTTCAGAAAGCCTGGACAGAGGGACGAATTCCTGATGATTGGAGTAGAGCTCTCATAGTACCCATATATAAAAAGGGAAATAAAACTGCATGTGAGAATTACAGAGGTATTTCCCTACTGAGTATTCCTGGCAAGATCTATGCAAGTATACTTGAGAAACGGTTGAGAAGAATTGTGGAAGAAAAGCTTGGTGAAGAACAAGCTGGATTCAGGCCAAATAGAGGCTGTCAGGATCAGATCTTCACTTTACGACAAATAGTTGAGAAAGCATGGGAATATAACAAAGATCTGTATTTAAGTTTTGTCGATCTGGAAAAGGCATATGACAAGGTGCCAAGAGAGAAGCTATTCAATACGCTGCAGTTATATGGTATCAATGGGGCATTATATCAAGCAATACTTAGTCTTTATTTGAGTTGTAAGTCAGCAGTTAGAAATGAAGGAAGTACAGGAAGATGGTTTAATGTTAAATCTGGTGTGAGACAAGGATGTACATTATCCCCTCTGTTATTCATTATCTATATGGATCACATTATGAAGGAAAGTGGTATTAAACATGATATCAAAATTGGAGATGTTAATGTCAGCTCTTTGCTTTATGCGGATGATGTTATACTTCTAAATAAATCTGCTACAAGTCTGCAAGATTCTCTGACTAAATTGAATAGCTGTTGTAATAGATATGGTATGAAGGTCAGCAATAAAAAGACAAAGACAATGAAAATAGGCAGAATCATTGAAAATGTCAACTGTGTTGTGAATGGAGAACCTGTGGAACAAGTAAAACATTTCAGCTATTTAGGCACGATTTTTACTGAAGACGGTAAATTAAATATAGAAATAGACAACAGAATCAGCAAAGCTGGTATGGTGGGAAGTCAACTGAATAAATTCATATGGAATAAGAGAGAAATTAGTCGGAACACTAAATTAGCTGTATACAAGACAGTGTTCAAACCAGTTGTAACTTATGGATCTGAGAGCTGGGTCAGAAGTAAAACACTTGACCATAGACTAGAGACCACATATATGAGAGTCCTGAGAAAGATTATAGGGGTGAACAGATGGCATCAATGGCAATATCATATTAAAAACGAGGATATTAGGAAAGAACTTGACATTGTCAGCATCCAGGAATGCGTTAGCAGAGCTAATCTCAGGTGGTATGGTCACTTAAACAGAATGGGCGAGGAAAGATTAGCAAAACAAGCGTTCTCTGCCAGGTTGGCAGCAAAACGACCCAGAGGAAGACCAAGATATAGGTGGATTGATACAGTACAAAGTGCTTTAGACGATAGAAATATAAGATCTGATAATGTTGGAGTCTTGACAAGTAACAGACTGATTAGGAGGAAAATTGTAGATAGGAAATTAATAATGATGTAATTTTTTTCATGTAGTACTATCATATCCTGTACACCCCTTGAGGATACATGGCAGGAATTTGATGATGATGATGATGATGAGTTCTCGAGACTGTATTTTAGAATTAACAGCAAATGTTCAAAGTGCTGCCCGGGGCGGACCGTCCCCTCTAGCTACGCCTCTGGTTGTAAGTCAGCAGTTAGAATTGAATGAAGTACAAGAAGATGGTTTAATGTTAAATCTGGTGTCAAACAAGGATGTACATCATCCCCCTCTGTTATTCATTATTTATATGGATCACATTATAAAGGAAAGTAGTATTAAATCTGATATCAAAATTGGAGATGTTAAAATCAGCTCTTTGCTTTATGTGGATGATGTTATAATTCTAAATAAATCCACTACTAGCCTGCAAGATTCCTTGACTAAATTTCTTCCGAATAGAAAATCTGGTTTTTTGCATTAAACATGTTGGGAAAAGGGAAGACTAGATAACAAATCATTCTACAGTTATTTGGGTGGGGAATAAACTTTTTTGCTCTCCCCTTAAATCTTTAAGAATTTGCAGAGGATGGGAGTTACGTGTCTTAACATCTTTTGTGATATATACTGAAATATTCATAATGCTATTTATCATATATTGTACTTCAGGTGTATGCTACATAATCATGAAATGAAATTATTTATTATTATTATTATTCGTGACACCTCCAAGGAATCCGAAGACTCATCGCGGGAGGATACCCACTATACAACTGTCTTCACCACTAACACTTATTTACATATCATAAGCACATGTTATCACCGAAGCATAACATTTCAGCTTCATATACAGATGAAAGAAAGAATGTTACTGCTAAGTAAACACGGCATGTTTCTATATGTAAGGAATAGAGATTTGCACCTTTTATGGCAATTACAAAAAGGATTGGTTCACAACAAAAGACTTACCACACAAGGATCTTTTTTGTATATGAATAAAAAAAGATTAATTCTGATTAAAATGCATGTTCATGCTTCATGGATAAAAACAAATTACTGACTATGCTGACTAAACTAAATTTACCAGACTTTTTGCTTTGTCATGCAGGCATTTTCATGAATGAGCACTTGCATGTGAGCACCTCAAAAATGAGAGTCAGACAAACATTGATTTTTTTAAAGTTTATTTTTTATTATAATGATGCAAATATGGCTGCATCACCATTCCAAATATCTGGAAGATTATTTTTGAGACCTATATATAGATCAACAGTCAAGATAACCTGGATCTGTAGCACATTTCAGTTGATTCCACAAAATTATTCATTATTATTATTATTGTCTGACCTCCGGGGGATCAATGGACTCATCGTGAGAGAATCAAATTCTCTTATTCAAAAAGATCATCGAACCATGCTTTAAACCCATTCAGTTTCTGCACTCACTGGTCACTCTTCATGCAAAGAACTTCTCACTTCCCTGCTCACACTCTCCTTATACTGCTTCCAGGGATGGCCTCTAGTTTTACCTTTTCCTCCCTCTTTTCCATGAAAAATCCACTCAAAGTAATCTGCTAACTCCTACCCAACTTATGTCTTAATCATATCCTCTCTTCTCTTTTATATTCATGAGGCTCTGCAAAATGCATTCCCTCAATCTCTCATCATATCTGACATTCCATAGACCTGACACTGACTTAGTAAACTTTCTCTGGACCATCTTCAGTATATTCTCATCCCCTTGAAAACCAGGTGACCAAATTGGTGTACACTTGTCCATATGTGCCCTGATCTAAGCTTTATACAAGGGAAAACTCTTTACAACCATAAAACCATGAAACCATAACTCTTTGCTTCTCAATGTCAATATCTCCATATTATTACCATAATCAATTGTGATGTTTTTCACTTTTAGCAATACGATCTCTAAACTTCAAGTCTCTGTCCACCATCATCACTTCCAGATCTCTTATCTGTTCTATCTCCTTAAAATTTCTCCTTTAATTCTATATCCAGCCAAATCACATAGTCTGTTCAGTTTCTTTGGCAAGACCACAACATCTGCTTTACTTCTCATAGTTCTTTCCAACTTTGCATCACCTACAGATCTCCAGTTAAACCAGTCCCAGTGTCATTAACATAAAAGTTAAACAATAACGGTCCCAAAGCAAATCTCTGTGGCACTGCACTAGTGACCTATTTTTTTCGGATACCACTCTTCTTATACACAACCTGCTGATACCTATCTGACAACCAATCAGCTATCCAGCTCAGTAGCTTATCTAATTCCATCTGTTTCAATTTGCTACTTGCTTGCCATGTGGCAATCTATCAAAGGCCTTTGAAAAATCCAAGTACACCACTATATATGAATTTCCTTTATCCAGTGAATTTGTCACCATCTTCTAATACATAAGCAGATTGCTAAAACATAACCATCTTCGTAACAATCCCATGCTGACCATCATATAAAGAATACTACTATTATCAACCAATTTCTAAATCTTAGTTCTCTCTAACACCTTAACAACAATCTCACATACAGAGAATGGCCTATAATTTGTAGCCTCAGTCTTACTCCCCCCCCCCCACTCTCTTGTAGAGTGGAACAATTTTTCCCACCCTCCTTTCCTTTCAGACTCGTCCTGTTACAAGACTCATGTTAAACAAAGGTGCTATTAATTTTCACAGAGCGTTCCTTCAAGATACACTTGATAGATTGTATAGTTCTATTTGCCTTATCAACATCAAGTTTATTTAATTCCTCATAAACTTCCTGCTCATTCACTATACTACAGCTTCTCATGATTGATATTGCCTTCATTTGCACATTTCCCAATCTTTAGCAACCCAAATAAATATCTTATTCTATCAACCTCCACCTCACATCATACTGCTTCAAAGCCATGGCCATCTTTTTCCCCTTATATCTCAACCTTGTGCAGACATAATTCCCCAGCTATCATCAGCAGTACATCTCCCCCTCCCTCCCTTTTCTATCTTCACAAAAAAACATCTATTTCTATTCCTGTTGAGAAGTCATTCTCATCCAACTATGTTTTACTTATTCCAACTATTTTGGGGCAGAACAATTCAGTTTGTGCAACAATTTCATCTTCCTTATTTCATGTCCCTATTTCTAGAGATTCAGCAGATATTCATTTGTGTGTGCCATTTTGATTTTGTAGTGCTGTTGTATGCATGTACTGAGTCTTTGTTTAAACAAGTATTTCCCAACATTTTTTGGATCATGCCCATCTCAACATCTCAGAGATTTTGATGTCCGCTCCCCTCGTCAACAATAGTGAGTGTTTTGAGTATATCAATGATGAGGTGACAAATGCAACATCATTTTCTAATTGCCCCCCAAAATATTCAAATTGTCTCAACATGGCAATATCAAAATTTCAATGCGGGGCATATGCCCCACGTTGAGAAACACTAGTTTAAACTGAAGCAGATGTCATGAGATCAAAAACAAATATCTTAATTGGTTAAATTAAATTTAATTATAATCCTGAAATGTTTCTTTCATAAAGCCAAATATAAAAGAATTCACTGTCTCTGTTTGTATCATTATCAATGATATATGTAATAAAAGTTCATTTTAAAATGTAAATGTAATGTTCATTTTAAGATGTAATAGAATTAATAAGAAAACAGTTTTAATTGGACCCAGAGTCAAATAGCTCAGTTTCAGTTTCATTTTATACCATAAATATCGCTAGTTCCCCACTGTAGGCTATTAAGTTATTTCATACTTAATGGAATAACTTTAACAGCATATTGTAATTCGATTGGTGGTAAAGGAATTATTATTAGTTTCATAGTAATTCTGAACTAATTTATTTACACAGATATAAATGTTTTTTTTTTTTCTTCTTTAATTTACTGGATTATTCAGTTCCCAAGCTGTAAACATCCAGTGTTCCTGCATAAAAAAATAAAAATAAAATAAAACAGAAAAAGTCTTCTTATCTAATTCTATTACTTCTTGTTTTCCTTATGCACAATGTAGGTTTTATTCTGAATGTAGTGCATAGTCCAGGAAAAAAAAAAAATAGCAAACTATGAATGTGTATTTCAGAGTGTATCACTTTTAATACATGAAATGTATGTAAAATCAACAGTACCTTTTTATTATTGAAGCACACATCCAAGATTTTTTTTATGATGGTGATTATGCAGCATTTCTAGTCTGTGGCTGCAGCAGATGTGAAATGTTATTTTTCAGTTGAATAATATAAGTGGGTGTCATAGTACACACATTCTTTCAGTATGTCCCACCATCCTCTTAAATTCTTTAACAGTATGCCACTGGGTGGGTGCTAAATTTTTATCTAGTGCTCCATCCATATGCACATTGTGTGAAGGTCTGTTTCCTTCTTGTGTGTTGCATCAGAACAGATCCAGTCTCTGGGAACAGAACCAACATAGGACATGTTTTGTTGGTTCATCTTACTAAAACTGCTGTTCAAAATTTTTCTGCAGCATTTGTAACTTTCACAATGACATCATGAAATTTTACTTGCAACAGCTGTTGCACACAGTGATAAATGCATTTTAGTCTCCCCAACCCCCACACCCCAGGACATAATGTGCATAAATCTACAGATGTTTTTTATAAGAGATATACTATTGAATTTTGAAATAGTTAACTTTTTATATATAGAAATCAAATTGGACATATTCATAGTAAACGTGATGTATGCATATGTATATTTTTCATATAATGTACACTCAGCATCAGTTGGAGTGAATTTTTCCTTTTTTTTACCCCATTCCCAGTTGTTTTCAGATACTGTTATATAGTTGTTTTCAGATACTGTTATATCTTAGGAAGGACCTCCTGCGATGAGTCTTTTGACTCCATGGAGGCCTGAACAATAATGATGATAATAATAATAAATTGAATAACTGTTGCAATAGATATGGTATGAAGGTCAGCAATAAAAAGACAAAGACAATGAAAATAGGTAGAAGCATTGAAAATATCAATTGCATTATGAATGGAGAACCTATAGAACAAGTAAAATATTTCAGCTACTTAGGCACAATTTTTAGTGCAGATGGTAAATTAAATATGGAAATAGACAATAGAATCAACAAAGCTGGTATGGTAGGAAGTCAACTGAATAAATTTATATGAAATAAGAGAGAAATTAGCCAAAACAATAAATTAGCTGTATACAAGACAGTGTTAAAACCCATTTTAACTTATGGATCTGAGAGCTGGATTAGAAGTAAAACACTTGACCAGCGACTGAGACCGCAGATATGAGAGTCCTGAGAAAGATTAGGGTCATGAACAGATGGCATCATTGGCAATATATTATATTAAAAATGAAGATATTAGGAAAGAACTTTATATTGTCAGCATCCAGGAATGCATTAGCAGAGCTAATCTCAGGTGGTATGGTCACTTAAGCAAAAAGGGAGAGGAAAGATTAGCAAAACAAGTGTTCTCTGCCAACCTGGCAGAGAACAGTTGTTTTGCTGATCTTTAATCTCAAAAAGACCCAGAGGAAGACCAAGATATAGGTGGACTGAAATATAAGATCTGATGATGGAGTCTTGACCGGTAACAGATTGGTATGGAGGAAAATTGCAGGTTAGTAATGATGCAAGTTTTTCATGTAGTACTATCATATCCCATACCCCCCCCCCTTGAGAGTACATGTCAGGAATTGATATTGATAATACCCTTGATATCAGCATGTCAGATCATAATTCAGTCCTCCCAGTTTACTTGTATGGAACAAGTAAAGATCAGTCCTAGCCCATGAATACCTGCAAAATGGAACAGAAGGAGCAGTGAGTTTTTTTAATGAAACATCAGACTATGTGTTCCAAAATGGAATAATGTTACTTGGAACAGGGATACATGGGTGAAAGAAGCAGTAAGAACATGAATGAATTCAGCCATGAATATGCTTTCCTCAAAATGAAAAAGTTAAAAAGACATGTATAAAAAGAAAGGGAGAAACTGGTTCACAGCAAACCAATGTTATGATATATAGAATGCAATGACATCAGAAACATTGAATGTTGTCAATTTCAGAACAACTCGAGATTTGTTATCTTATCTACTGTTGCAGAGACAGTGTCTACATTGTGGCGAATATGCCTTTTTAGATAGTGATTGTCATCAAGCTAAATATTTCAACTGTATGGAGATCACACATATAGATCTGGAATAGCAGAAAGAAGCAGAAGAAAGAAAATTTAAACTAAGAATGCAACAGTGCTTAGAAGAAACCCTTTCAGCTGCATTCATCAACTCTTATACAGTTCCATTCACTCCTTAAATTTATCCCACACATTCACAAACTGCAAACTTTTTGCCTCAGTGTTCTACCATCACATCATTCATGATTTTTACTTACTGTCTCATCATCACTATCTTAAAAGCATAACACATTACTGTCTTTTCCATTCTCTTATCTTCCATTGTCTCTCTCTCTTCGATAATCATTCTCACATTTTCATTCTGCATAAGCAAATCGGTGCTCCTACAACCACCAACCTACAGCCAACAACTAAAAAGCTCATTTATTCCTAATATTCAAAGGCATCAGCAGGCCAATTCTCTCTCATTAAAAGCAAAACATGTGCATTACCACACTTCTAATAATGAAATGTCTGTATGGTACCACTTTTAAATAGTTCATCTTTAATTTAGAATCTCCCTTCATTGCTATTACTGTCTAAAAGTTGAAATTTAGTTAGTGTCAGCATGGAGGTACATTTCAAATGCATGTACACTATATCAAAAAATAGATTGCATGTTACTGACATGTATATATATATATATATATTGACTATTAACAAACAAGAGAAGAAAATTATCTAATTTTGGTTTGACTTTGCTGGCCTGGTTAGCCGAGTGGTTAGTATATCTGCTCTCCAGTCAAAAGGTTGCGGGTTCAAATTTGGCGTGGGCATGGATGTTTGTGATTGTCTGTGAAAATACTAGTGGTGGTTGTCGGCAATAGATGGCGCTGATGTAGATGATGAAGGTAGCTGCGGTGGAGATGAAGAGTTGTAGGTGCCCTCCTTCAATGAGTCTTAGGACTCCCTGGAAGTGTTACGTAATAATCTTCGTTCTCATAGCTATATTTTATCATTTTTACAGTGCTTTTTAGTATTTTTATTATAATATTTTGATAGCATTTTTTATAGTCTATAAAATTTCATTTTGGACTCCTTATTTTTTGGTATTTTCATTCCTATTTTAATCTAGCCATCACCATGTTATTTCAAAGTTTACACTCTCATGGTAGCTTAATTTCTAAATTCTGAAAAAATAATATTTTTTGTAATTTTTTAATAAGTATTTTTTATTTCATGATTTCTTACCATGATTCTTCATGCAGTCATTCATAAGCTTCCTGAATTTCTCAACAGCTATCTGAAGAAGCCTGAATTTCTCACCAACCTTAGAAAATGCAGTTATATTAGGGAGTGACTAATTATTCACATCATATAAATTATACATAAACCTATTTTTTTATACAAACATTATATTTCCAATCATAAATAATTGCTCTAAAACTTCACGGATATTAAAATCTGCAAAGTTATTGCATCTTATGCTGAATTATCATTATTAATATTATTATATGACACCTCCTTGGAGACCAAAAATTCACCACAGGAGGTCCACTGCACACTATACGACACTATGCAATGTCTGCAGTATACAATCTATCACCCTATGTAGTTTTTTATTTATTTTATGTTCTCTGGCTGATTTGCCTGTTCTGGGAAAAGAAAACCTGAATATCCTCATATGAGATTGGACAGTGCCTTTATATGTGTGTTTTAATAAATGCAAGTACAAGAGCTTAAGAGGTTTCAGCTTGACAATAAGATTTATTAATAAAAGAGAAGGAAATAATTATCCATTACAATGATAGTGTAATGGTGCATTCCACACAGAACAATACTTTGATTTTAGATAGACTAATGTCATGATCAATTAATACACAGAAAATATACTTGCAAACGATACCATAAAATTAACACTTATTGGGCATAAGTCTGTTATAAAACCAGAATGATTTTTTTAGTCCTGTGACATGAAGTTTGTGATTCATGTATTATTTGTGCATCATTGTTGAAAATTAAAGTGTATTTCATATCCCATTTCATTCACAATGAATTAGGTGATAACAGAAGACCACATCATATAGAATTGTGTAAAAAGGCTTATGTGTCCGTCGTACATATTGTTTAATTTTGACGGTATATATGAAAACACAGAATTATAAGTAAATAATTTTAGTAAGTAAATAAGTAATTAATTAAGTAAGTACTTAAAGTAAATAAGCGCCACGCCACCGTAGCACAATTGGAAGAATGATGGTACATTGCACCCTTCGATTGGAATAGGCCTAAGTTTGATTCTCGTCGCAACAGGAGGGATCTTTATCTGGACAATTTTTAATCGAAGGAGAGTCAGCCGATCTCATACAGAGGTAGCAGGGTTTTTTCTCCTGGAAACTCAGGTTTTTCATCCTGCATACAGACAAATCGGCCCTTCAGAACACACGCAATATACAGACATAGCATACTAGTTGTGGTGGTGGTGGTGGTGGAGGTGAACGATAGATGGTGTTGATGTAGATGATTGGTAGTAGAGGCTCAGTGTAGTGGTTGAGACAGTTGTAGGTGTCCTTTTGCAATGAGTCTTCAGACACCTTAGAGGTGTCAGGAATAATAATAATTATTATTTATTGACTTTTGTTGAAAGTTTATTTTTCACTTGGTTAGAGTATAATAAATTTAGTTTAATCCTTTATCCAAGTGTGAGCAAACAAAGTTTGCGCCTGAAAGTATCTTCAGGACTGGGGTAAGGTGATGCAACACCAGGACAACTCGTTGCAAAGGTGTAGCAAGCTACCAACACTCCTGTCTCAGTATCTCCTTTAATGCAAAACACATCTCCTTGCGGATATGTCTAATGTTATGCATTAAGGGAAGGGCCACTACCCAGACTAGTTTCGACCTTTATTGAGGTAGAATGGGAGTTCATGTCTCTCATCATTGGCCTTTGGAGAATAAAGTATGCTAAGGATCAGCAGACAGTAAAAGAGGAGTATGATATAAGATAGAGTAGGATAGTAAGAGGTAAAAAGAGGCCTCAGTCAACCTGTTTAGCCTTATTGGCCTGTAACATATAATCTCAATTTATCTGTTCAGAAAAAAGGTTACACATAGACTTTTGTCTATAGTTCACATATTATTTTATCTAAAGTAATGATTTACTCCAGTGTTAATGGAGGTTCTTTTTATGTTACTAGATATAATATCCTTATTTTTATTCCAGGTAAATAATTTTTTTTTTTTTTTTTTTTTAAGACAAGATGTAAATAATAGGACTTATATAAATATTTATTTTAAATCTAAAATAACAGGACTTAAGGTCCGGTAAGTAGGAATGAAGAGGAACTTACTGAGGAACTTGTATACCTGGTACCACTGGGACTTAGAATGGGGAAGAGACTGGCCCGGGAGATGCCGCTCACAAGGAGCGGTACCGCCTCGCAGTAAGCCTTCGCCGCCCGGGTTCTCAGCTCTCCCCCCCCCCTTGTTTGGAGTAAAGAAACCGTGCCAGCGAAAGCTTTGTGGCTAGGGGAGACAGAGTGGTTATTCTTTTTCCTGGGGTGGGGGGGGGATGGTGGGTTTTTTGGGTTCTAAAGAGATATACAGGGCCTGATGCGTCCCTGTATAAGAAAGCATATTGTCGGTGGTTTGCAGTATTGATTCACAAATTTAAACTCTCCTAGTAAGTGCCTTTCTTGTGCAAGAAATTTGGGTAAGTAGAAAAAGAAACCTTTTCTTATTCTTGCATACATTAAATTTGCGTCTCGTACCTGGAATTTTTTCCGTACTTTCCAGATGTGATATTTTAGTACATTGATTAGGAAGATAGTGAACTTTTGGGTTTTTTGGACTGGTGGCGGGAATTGTAGTCGTACGACCTCTTCTACTGACAGCATGGGGATTCCCAATGCTGTGCTGAGTCTCCGCCAGATGCGTTGGGCTGGTGGGCAAAAATAAAAGAAGTGGTCCACCGTTTCCACGTCCCGGCAGACATTGCAGAATGGGTCGCACGGGTTAGGTACATGCCGGGATTTCACCTGTTTCACCGGGAGCCGCCCGTAGGCTATTCTCCAGGCTAGATCCCGATGAAAAGGCTGTCCCCAGCTATTTTTGATGTTTCTGAAGAGAATTTCATTATTTGTACTAAGATTGGGTGTATCACGCCTGGAAAGTTGGAAGAAATCCCAGTATACTGCTTTGGGTTTGTGTGTGTGGATTGCTATTCCTCTGTCTCTGAGTGTTGTGATCGATTTCACTACTGTACGGTACCACTTGAGCACCCCCCTTGCGCGGGGTTCAGCATAGTCCGTGATCCCAAAGAGGGGGAGGAAAAGTCCTATAAAATATCTAATTAGTAGGCCAGAAATGTGGTTGGAGTTTAAGGCCTTCCGTACGGTTTTGAACGTGTTTGCTTGTAGCAAGCTTTTGTGATCGGGCAGAGCATAACCCCCTTCTTCCTGTTTGAGTTGTAGGTATTCTTTCTTTACTTCGCGTTTTCTCCCATTCCAGAAGAAATCCAGGAGTTCTTTTGATAATTTATTTTCTTGTGCCAGTGTGATGCCTGTGATATTGACAGTGTGCATCAGCATTAGGGTGATGATTGTTTTTATTACTGTCGCTCTGCCATAAAAGGAGAAGAATGTTGGTTTGAACAGCCTTATCCTTTCCCTGCTTGTCTCCTGCAATTTTTGGATTGGTAGTGTTAGGGTGTCTGAAAAGGGCACGCCTAGTATAGTTAGGGGCTGTGTCTGTAGCGTTAAACCGTAGGGAAGTCCAGTGCTATGGAAATTTCCGAAACTTTTGATTTTGGTTTTTTGTGCGTTAACGCGAAGACCACTGACTATGCTGAATTTCTGCAGCGTGTGCAGATAGATATAGATGGACTCAGAGTCTCTGAGTGTAGCCACTACATCGTCTGCATATGGCACTATTTTGCATTGTCTGGAGCCTTGGGGCAGTGGAATACCATTAATTGCGAGGGTGTTATCAATTCTTTTGATTAGGGGTTCTAATACTAGGGAGAAGAGGAGGGGGCTTAGCGGGCAGCCTTGCCTAACCCCTCTCTTTATGCGGATTAGTTCTGTTAGAAACCCATTAATAGATAGTTGGGTCGTGGCTTCCGCATACGTTTTTAATTGTACACTGAAGTCTCGGGCCCACGCCTGTTTTTTGTAGGATGTTCTGCAAGTACCTGTGGTTGATGCTGTCAAACGCTTTCTCCAGGTTGGTGGAGAGAAGTGCCAGGGGTATTTTTTCTCTTTGGCCAGTTTGATCAAGTCTCTTAACAAAAAGAGATTGAATTCCATAGATCTACCAGGGATCCCGTAGACCTGTGAGCTTGTTATTATTTTTTCGATACTGCCCTTAAGGCGTGTGCAGATAATTTTTGCAAAAATCTTATAGTCTACGTTGGTTAGCGAGATTGGATGCCAGTTATTCGACAAAGTCCGATCTCGGTCTTTCTTCGGGATAAAGATGGTGTGGCTCTTAACGAATTCCTCGGGGATGTTTCCCGAAGTGAGGAATTCGTTAAAGATGTTTATTAACGCTGCCAATGCAAATTCCCAGATAGATCTATAGAATTCTATCCCCAGTCAGTCTGGCCCTTGGGGTCTTCTTTGTTTTCATCATTCTGCACGTGGCCTTTAATTCGGCTGCAGTTATCGGCCTGTCCTGCAGGGCACTAAGATGATCGGGAAAGCGTGTTGCGTCCCACTCACTGAAGTCATCCGTGCCCTGCCGGTCAGAGAAGATACCGATATACTGCTGATGAAAGTGACGGAGTATTTCGTGGGTTGAGCATAAAATCTGGCCCTTCTCCTCGATCTGGTGAATCGTTTTTCTCATCATTAGCCGCCACCCATTGTTGGTTGTAGAATGCGGCGGAAGGTGTTTCCAAATGTCTGAGATAGAGTCTCATTCGAAAGGCGAGGTCCTCGACTCTACTCTGCCGCTCTTGCTGCAGTTCTATTTCTACTTGTCTGATGAGATCTCTGCAGGGAACTCCGCTCCGTTCGTTTGTCCGGTACCAGCCGAGTTCCCTGTAGAGATCCCTCAGCCATTTGCGTTTTTGGTAGGCCCTTTCGCGTCCACATTTTTGGAACAGTTCCCTAGCCTGCCTCTTGACGGTCAGCCAGTTTTCCCAGTCCCAGTTGGTGTTTGTCCATCTGTCACAGAGGTTCTGTAGCTGGTCGCTGAAAAGACTGGGGAAGGTGGGAGGGAGCCTCCAAGGACTTCCGGCTGTTTCCATCACCTCTGGGAGCGTGATTTTTAGTATGACCATCTTGTGGTCGGTTGTCAAGTTATGCACTGCGGTGTGACGTATCCTCTGAACATATTGTTCCAGGTTTTGGGACACGTACACCCTGTCTAGTCTTGTCAATATCTGGCCGCGGCCCCACGTAGTTTCTACTTTGGCGGGGTTATTCTGCCTCCAGATATCGACGAGGTCAAAATTTATACAGCATCGATTTAAAGCGGCAATGCCGCCAGTTCCGTTGTTTGCATTCCTGCCTATTTTGTCTAGACGTGTGTCTTCCACACAGTTCCAGTCTCCTGCAACTATTAGGTGTTCTGCTCCCAGGAGATAGTTTTCAAGAGCAGAGAAGAAACCACTTCTGTGGTATGGATTGTTCGGGGCATAAACTGCAGCAAGTCGGATGGTACGGCCACCGTACTTCCAGTCCACCGTTACTAGGCGTCCTGTGGCGTCTTTTTGGATGTTGAAGAACCCCCCCGCGATTGGGGGGCGAATTAGTATCCCCACCCCTCGCGAGTGAGCGTCCCCGAAGCACCAGTAGCTGGTGACCGGATAGCTTCTTGAGAAGTTCTCCACGTCCCAATGCTTATAGAAATGGGTTTCTTGTATCAGGAGGATATTAATTTTGTGTGTTAACATTAGCCTCCAGACAGCACTTTGCGTAAAGGGGTTGCGTAGCCCGTTAGTGTTTAAAATTGCGATTTTAACTTCCATGGTGGTGTTAGAATGAGGGGGGGGCGTTATCTGGTGTTTGTTTTATGAAACCCGGTCATGGTTCCTTGTCGGAGCTGGTTGCACTTTGAGCATCCGAGACAATGACAAGCCTGTCTGTAGAGTCCCTGTCTTCGTCAGAGTCCATTTCGTGGACTTGGGGTTGTGCCAATTGATCCATTACTGGGGGTAGGCTCTCTAACATTGTAACGTCATTGTCGAGGGGCTTTGCGCCTATTGTTCGACGTTGACCTGTGGTCTCTGTGTACTCTGTTTCGTCCTCCGATGACATCATGCTGCTTTGTTTCGCTTTTTTTTTTTCCTGTGATTCCGTTTCTCTTGCGCGCTTTGTTGGGGCACTGGATGTGACCTCTTCCTCTTTCCTGCGAGCTTCATGGTTTGCCACATTGATGCTGGCGATGTTCTGTGTGTGGCGGCTTGCCTTGGGTATCTTTGGGGTTTTCGTTTCCGTTGCTGCTTCCTTTTCAGCCTGTTGGCAGAGCTCCGGAAAATCGCTCCTTGATACTTTCTCAGGGTTCCCGATGGGTGTAGCCCTAATCGGTGTTATGGTCCCTCCTATTACTTCTGAGTGTGTCTTGTTCGGACATGTGTTCACTTTGTGGGTCAGAGCCCCACACTTAAGACAAGGTTCTGTACAGCTTTCACTTGGTTAGAGTATAATAAATTTAGTTTAATCCTTTATCCAAGTGTGAGCAAACAAAGTTTGCGCCTGAAAGTATCTTCAGGACTGGGGTAAGGAGATGCAACACCAGGACAACTCGTTGCAAAGGTGTAGCAAGCTACCAACACTCCTATCTCAGTATCTCCTATAATGCAAAACACATCTCCTTGCAGATATGTCTAATGTTATGCATTAAGGGTGTTGTACCACCTTAACCCAGTCCTGAAGATACTTTCAGGTGCAAACTTTGTTTGCTCACACTTAGATAAAGGATTAAAGTAAATTTATTATACTCTAACAAAGTGAAAAATAAACTTTCAACATCTTTCTCTAAATCCAGAGTAATTTATTAAAAAAGGGTGGCACACCATTTGGCAACTCCTATAGGTAGAGATGACCTGCAAATGCTTCTTCCTGGTATCTCAGCTTGGGCCTGGATCCCACTGAAGAGACCTGGCTACTCACTGATGAGACCTCGAGAGAAAGCTCCATGTTCCAGCTCTGCAGTGAAAGTATCCTAGCCTTGGATTCCAGTTTCTAGACCCCGAGAGAGAGCTCCTATTACAGTCCTGCTGCCTTGGTTTTTCTTATTTGCAAACAGGGAAAGTTTGGCCTTTTCTACAGGTCTGTCCTTTTGTGGACTTGGATCGTACAAGGGTCTACTCTTCCCTTTTTTTTTTGAAGTATGTCTTCAGCTCTACCGAGAGTAAGAACCCTCGGGTTCGAAATCGACGCAAGTGTACACAAGAGGACGTTTGCGAAAGCGCTAATTGACTGCGTAGGGGCAGATAATATTTCTGGCTTTACCCCCTATGGGGGTGGCAGATATCAAGTAGTTTGTAAAAATACAACAACAAGGGAGAAACTACTCAAAGGGGTTGAGTGTGAAGGGAAACTTTGCCATCCTTTTGTCATTGGTAGCATCTCTAAAAAGATGAGAATAGAGCGATTCCCTCTGGAATACCTAGAAGGAGGCAACGACATAATTAATCAAGTCTTTTCGAAATGGGGAACCGTACGAGATGTCCAAGTAGGCAAAGACGCTGACTACCCTGAATGGATGTCGGGGGAAGTCACGTTCTCGTTAACGATGAAAACAGAAGTTCCGAATTTTGTAATGATCGGATCTGCCAGGGTAATGGTGAGTTACCCGGGAGTAAAGAGGCAATGTTTTAAATGTGGAGCCCTGACTCATCTCGGGGCCCAAGTTTCAAAGTTAAAGTGTAAGAACTGCCTAACAGCGGGTCATACACTAGCACAGTGCCAATCGGCATGCCTAAAATGCGGCATTAACGGCCATAAAATAGACACCTGTCCGGACAGAAATCTGGCCGAAAAATTGGGAGGCACTATTACGCCCAACACGAAAACAACAGCCCAAAATGTTATTGGTGCAGAACCGAATGATTTCCCCACCCTGAAGGCCGCGCATGAGGGAACAACAAAGAATCATGCCGCCACCTCCGAAACACTGTCAAGTACACCAGTGGAGAAGCATGCAACCAGGAGAGATGAAGGGCAGAAGGAACTGGCCACCGATCAAAACGCCACTACAGACTTAGCAACCGAAAATAACCAGCAGCACCAACAAAACGGAACTATCACTGCAGTCACAATAGACGAGGACACGGAGGCAGTAGATATGGAAATCAACAATGCAGAAACCACACAAAAGAGGCCAGCCAGCCCTGAAGAAGTAAATATTAAAAAATCGAAACAAGGAAGTCCAACACAAGTTGGAAATATAAAGTCAACTTCAGAACCCACAAAGTTCCCTCACGCAAAGGCCAATGCACCTATATTGCATCTCTTAAAAGATTTCCCCGAGGAGGCGGCGAGACTAAGAAAAGCTATAGAAACATTCGGAGACATTCAACTGATACTCACAGGACAAAACGGGCCAAGAGTCATCAGTGCAGAATGGAACGACGTGTTTGTCGATAATACAGATGAAATCACTCCTGAAAAGATCATTGGTCTTATCGATGCAGAGGACGACGTGGGACTAGCACTGCACAGAGGCCTCTACATGCTAAACCACGTCCGTCGAGACAAATTAGCAGATCTCATCATTAAAACCCACAACAATAGACAGTAGGAGGATTTAAACCTCGCCTAACAAGTCAGTCGACTCCTAGTATTGATCTGCCAGAGCGAAAAAAAAAAAAAAATTCTGGTTTGTTTTTTTCATCTTTTTGTCCTCTTTCAGATTAGAATTTTTGTTGTAAAAAAGGTCTATGTCTATTCCACACAGGAGGGGGTATCTTGAGAACCTGGGATGCAAAGGCTTACACCGAGGCGATGCGCTCCTTGTGGGCTGCATCACCCAGGCCAGGCTCTGCCCCCACTCTTCTCAGTATTAAACTGGTCATTCAGGTTGAAATTTCAGAATTTACCTAATTTCTTACAAATTGTCATATGTAATTTTTAATGTTATTTACTAGTTCCTCTTTTTCATGTGGTGCTTCTTTCATTTGTTTTTCCCCACTTTCCTCGGGCAGACACCTGAAGAGGTGACTGACCGGGGAAAGCTGAAAAGAACGGATGGAGGGAGATAATGTCGGAGATCTGCTTGGTGCTGACATTTACGTCAGGCCAAGTAGATCGACTGAGGCCTCTTTTAACTATCTACTACTATCCACTCTATCTTTTCTCCTCCTCTCTCACTATCAAGCGGACTCTCAGCACAACTTTTTATTTTCTAAAGAGGCCAGTGATGAAAGGCATGAACTCCCATTCGACCTCAATAAAAGTCAAAACTAGTCTGGGTAGTGGCCCTTCCCTTAATGCATAACATTAGACATATCCGCAAGGAGATGTGTTTTGCATTAAAGGAGATACTGAGACAGGAGTGTTGGTAGCTTGCTACACCTTTGCAACGAGTTGTCCTGGTGTTGCATCACCTTACCCCAGTCCTGAAGATACTTTCAGGCGCAAACTTTGTTTGCTCACACTTAGATAAAGGATTAAACTAAATTTATTATATTTATTGACTTGTTGATGATATTTTGCTGGTTTTTGTTCTCTGAAGAGCACAAAAACATAGTTTGTCACAGTATGCGAGGCTACAACAACAACATGGTGTAACCAAGGGACTAGTTTAAAAAAAAAAATTGTAGCAACAACACAAAGACTACAGTCCTAATTAGGCACCCTCTATCTAAAATTTAAAAAAAAAAAAAAAAACAGAGAGAGAAAGCAGGTGCTAGTTATGTCTTAAGCTTAAGATGACTGTCTCCCAAATCAGGCAAATTTATACAGTCATATTTGTTAAGATTTGGAATATGTTTCAAAGCATCTGTTGCTTCTAAGAACAATCTCTCTGACTTGTAAGAGCTTCTGTGTAGTAGTTTTGTTTTCTCCTAGTTGATCCTGTGTGCAGATGTATCCAAAACATGGTCTGCTAGGCCCAACTTGCCATAGCGATAGTGCTGGATGTGTCTTTTATGTTCACTGAAGGGAATGTCCACAGTTCTTCAGGTCTGACCATAGTAAGCTTGATCACACGAGCAGGGTACTTCGTAGACTCCTGGATGTGATAAAGGAGGGATGCTGTCCTTGGGTGAACGAATGAGAGTTGCTAATTTGACACACAGTCTGAATACAATGCGCAGTTGATGTTTATTGAGAATTATAGATATCTTTTCCGATGTGCCTTTAACGTATGGAATGGTGACTGTTTTGTTGTAGTTCTCCATGGTAGATAGTGGGAGGGATTTCTTAGGAGCATTTAGTATTTGTTTATCTTATGGGGATTATAGTCATTGGCCAAGAAGGTGTGGCGTAAGAGAGCCAGTTCAGCAGCAAGAGCATTGTCATTGAAACAGATTGCTCTCGCTCTGTTGGTTAGCGTTTTTAAGGTACCATACTGTTGAGAAGGGTGATGGTGCGATTGTTTGTGTAAATATCTCGGTGTATGTGTGGGTTTTCTAAAACCTGAGAAAGATAAGGAATCATCTGGAAGATGAGTGATTAGTGTATCCAGGAAGAGCAGACAGTTATTAGCTTCCAGTTCCATTGTAAAGTGGATTTTTGGATGTTGACTATTTAAATATGCTAAGAATGTATCTAATGTGCCTGGGCCATGTGGCCAAATAGCAAGCACATTGTCAACATAGCATAGCCAAAGCATTGGCTTGAGAGTGGCTGTATTGATAGCTAGTTTTTTTCAGGTGTTCTATGTAGAAGTTGGCTAAGTGGGGGAGAAAGAGGGAGCCATAGCTGTCCCATCTAATTGTTTGTATATTTTCCTTTCCATGTGAAATATTCTGCATGTATTGTGAATTTAAATAGTTCAAATATATCAAGGGAAAAGTGTGACTTTAGCAGATTAAGGGTTTCAATTAGTGGTACATTTGTGAATAATGAGGTGATATCTTTAAGCCTAAAAAAACAGTAAACAAACTCAAGCCCTTCCATGTTAAAACACCTATGACATATGGAGCATCAAAAATTTACAAACAAGGAACATCCTTACGCTCTATCGTAGATAGTATAAATAGTCCCACATACAAACTGGCTAGACGTTTAGCTAAGCTACTAGCCACGCTCACAAACAATTCTCCCTCTTTTGTCTGCCTACCTAAAAAGTATTTTAGAACACCATACCTTAAAAAGTTCAGACTTAATGGTGAGCTTTGATATCACCTCACTATTCACAAATATACCACTAATTGAAAACCTTAATCTGCTAAAGTCACACTTTCCTCCTAATATATTTGAACTATTTAAATTCACAATACATGCAGGATATTTCACATCGAAAGGAAAATATACAAACAATTAGATGGGATAGCTATGCCTCCCCCCCCCCCCAGCCAACTTCTACATAGAACACCTGAAAAAAAACTAGCTATCAATATAGCCACTCTCAAATCAACACTTTGGCTATGCTATGTTGACAATATGCTTGCTATTTGGCCACATGGCCCAGGCACATTAGATACATTCTTAGCACATTTAAATAGTCAACATCCAAAAATCCACTTTACAATGGAACTGGAAGATAATAACTGTCTGCTCTTTCTGGATACACTAATCACACATCTTTCAGATGGTTCCTTATCATTCTCAGTTTTTAGAAAACCCACACATACAGGGAGATATTTACACAAATAATCATGCCATCACCCTTCTCAACAGTATGGTACCTTAAAATTGCTAACCAACAGAGTGAGAGCAATCTGTTTCAATGACAATGCTCTTGCTGCTGAACTGGCTCTCTTATGCCACACCTTCTTGGCCAATGGCTATAATCCCCATAAGATAAACAAAATACTAAATGCTCCTAAGAAACTCCTCCCACTATCCACCATGGAGAACTACAACAAAACAGTCACCATCCCATACATTAAAGGCATAATATCAGAAAAGATATCTAGAATTCTCAATAAACATCAACTATGCACTGTATTCAGACTGTGTGTCAAATTAGCAACTCTCATTCGTTCACCCAAGGACAGCATCCCCTCCTTTATCACATCCAGGAGTCTACGAAGTACCCTGCTCATGTGATCAAGCTTACCATAGTCAAACAGGAAGAACTGTGGACATCCACATCAGTGAACATAAAAGATACATCTGGCACTATCACTATGGCAAGTCAGGCCTAGCAGACCATGCTTTGGATACACCTGCACATAAGATCAACTGGAAGAAAACAAAAGTACTGCACAGAAGTTCTTACAAATCAGAGAGACTTGTAAGAACTTGGAAGCAACAGAAACCTTGAAACACACTCCAAATCTCAACAAATATGGCTGTATAAATTTGCCTAAGATTTGGGAGACAGTCATCTTAAGCTTAAGACATAACTAGTACTTGCTTTCTCTCTCTCTCGGTTTTTTAATTTTTTTTTAGATAGAGGGCGCCTTAGTCTTTGTGTTGATGCTACAATTTTTTTTTTTGAATTAGTTTTTTTGTTACACAAGGGACTAAAAAAATTGAATTGTAGCAAGAACACAAAGACTAAGTCCTAATTAGGCACCCTCTATCTAAAAAAAAACACACACAGAGAAAGCAGGTACTAGTTATGTCTTAAGCTTAAGACTCCTTTCTCTGACTCCATGGAGGTTAGATGTTAATAATAATATTTCGTCACCTCCTTGTTGGAAGTTTTTCCCACTTCGTTATACTATAAATTAAAGATGCCAAAAAATTATATTCTTGGTTTAGTCCTTTATCCAAGTGTGAGCAAAGAAAGTTTGCACCTGAAGTATTTTCAGGTATAGTCTTGCATACTGTGACAAACTGTATTTTTGTGCTCTGAAGATGCTGGTTATAACACCAGCGAAATATCAGCAATAAATAATTATTTACTTATAATTCTGTGTTCTGATATATATCATCAAATTAAACAACATCATACAGAAGACTGTTCACCTTGCCAAATTTCTCTGGATCTATTAGTATGACCAACATGGCATATAATAAGAGAAATAGATTTTGTGGATATTCAGTTTCTTCATGGAAGGATGAAGGGATGCATAGATCAGCACTTCCCAAACTGTGGGTCACAGCCCCCCCTTGGGGGGGCATTAGTTTTGTTGAGGGGGGCCGTGAAATAATGAAAACAAATTAAAAGGTTTTAAGACTAAGTGTGTGCCATGTCAAATGTGTATGTAAAGTGTTAAAAATGTAATATTTGCATTTGGGTTTTTGCAATATTCGCTGCATATGTTTTGTATTGAATACAAATACAATAAATATTATAATAATATATGTCTGTATTACGATTTTCTTTTGATGGGGGCCATGAAATATTTTAATTTTTCAAAGGGGGGGAGGCCTTTACATCCATAAGTTGGGAAACACTGGCATAGATGACAGAAGTAGCGGTATTACTTTTCTTAAAGGAAAGTAATATTTCACTTAATTTAAGTCAAGTAAAATTGTAATCCTTATTTCTTGTCTTCACAGCACATTCAGAACAATGGAGATGTCTTTTAGTTTGAAAAGATCCTGAGTTTGAATTCTGTGTGGAATGAGTAATATTTATGATGGCTTTTCAACTAAAAATGAGTTAGCTAGTCCCACATGATGGAAGAGTTTTATCTCCAACAAAATAGATAAATTGATCAGATAAGAGGCTGTGGAAAGGAGTGATCACTCCACTGTATTATAAAATATGTTTAGAATTAGATTTATAAATTTTCTAAAGATTTACAAAGAATAAAACATTTATAAAGACAATATTTTTGAACAGACTTTCTAATTTTTTTTTTTTTTAATATGTACCTTACCCACAAAAAAAGGTGTTAAGAAATCATACATTAGTATTAGTATTGTGAGCTGGGCTAAGGATCAAATAATCTGGGAATCCTACTCTAAGGACCAAACATAGACTTTCTCAAACTATTTGCAAACTATGAGCAGGGTGATCATACCAAATAATTAATTTTATCTGCCACCTAAACATTCACAAAACAACCATGCCCCACTCAGTCAACAAGGAAATTAGAAAAATCAGAATCCTATAAGGATAATTCTACCAGCATGATATACCATCTCATGAATAATTAAAATCAACAGAGAACAATGGAATTGGATTATCATTTTGGAGTTACAGAAAAGTTTTTATTGATTATGGAAACTGGGCAAAAGTGTGGTTAGTAAAGGTGTTAGAGCTGGGTTCTTTACTTTTAGAGTAGTGAATGAGTGGAATGCGCTCCCTGAGTCTGTGGTGGATGCTGTGACAGTGAATGAGTTTAAGGCGAGGTATGATAGATACTGTATGAATGTCAAATAGTTGTGATGAATATGATTTGGGGCCTCCCTCGATGAGTCTAATGACTCCCTGGAGTTGCCCATAATAATAGTAATAGTAATAGTAATAATTAATGAGTAATGATATTATGTATGTCTAGATTAAAATTTTTTTTAGAGATTTATGATTGAGTGTGCAATGTTTGATTGAGCTAAATACATTGATTATGAAATATTGTTTATCATAATGTAAGAACAAGGCTGTTGTATGGAAAAGATCACAGGTCAACCTTACTGAGCAGCATGGATTATGCAAGAATGGTTCATTGCTGGAAGAATAGTATGCATCTTTGGGGATAAGAGGACAAATAAGAGAAATGAGAAAGTGTTTCTAGGAAGTGCAATATTCTGATGGATTGTAATATTTTTCTGACTGAGTGTGGGGAATCAAAGAGGGAATGACAGCAGATAAAAAGCAGTGAAGAATATAGGGTTTGAACAGCAGCATACAGAAGAGAGAGCAACAGAATAAGAGTAATATTAACTGGAGAGATCCAAAAGAACCACATGAAAGCTAGCCAGAGAAAGCAATAATGAATGATTCAAGAGTGGCACTAGGATGAGGATTCCATTATTAGAAGTATAGCGAATGAAAAGATGAATAGATCTGTTTTCTGGGGGGGGGGTAAGCAGAGTGACTGAAACTCTAAATATTAGGAATACATGAGAGAGAACACTGATTATTAGTTGAGAAGAAGAAGGAGAATATGAGGCTGGATATCAATTATCAGAAGATTACTGAGGAGAATGAAAGATAACAATGAGGTGGAATGGGTAGGTGATGAAATAAGATGACAAGTAAACATGATGAACTGTGTGTTGTCAAAGCAGCATTGTGAGATGGCTAGTTTAATTTGTACAATTAATGATGCTAGGAATAACTTCAGAGAAAATATCCAGCTGTTTGATGACAACGCTAAACCACAGAGGACATCAGCTAATAAAAATGATATAGAGAGATCCTGCAGAATGATTTCAATAGACTGGCAGCATAAGAAAAGCTGCCAGTTCAGTGTAACAAAGTTAATCACTTTGGATGAAATGATCGAACAGCATATTATATTGATTTGTGGACTGAACATAATGAGACTAGGCATTTGGGAATGATAGCAACTAGGATTGGAATTCAGAGAACAACAACTTCTGAAGAGGACAATTTCAGAGGATCACAGATAGAATTGAACACGTAGAGATAAAGAAGATACTCTCCCTTTTTATAAAACTTTGATACAATGGCAAGCTAGACTAGTGTGCACAGATTTAGTCATGGGTTTCTTGGGGATTTTGAAATGTCTAGAGGATCCTGAGAAGATAAACAGAATGGTAGAATGCTTCCTGTGAAAACAAACTGAAGGTTTGTGTATTACAAAATTTTGTTGATGGGTAACAAGGAGGTGACAATAAATAAATGGTATATCATATTGGTAGCAGGTATGTATAATGCTATGCATTATACATACCCACTTTGCATTATGGGATACTAAGGCAAGTGATGTGAATAAGTCATTAGCTTTTATATTTGAGTTGCCCCAGTCCTGATTATATTTCAGGGGCAAACTTTGTTTGCTTACACTAGGATAAAGGATTAAACCAAGTATTAATTTCTTTGTAACTTTAATTTATAGCATAACCAAGTGGAAAAACTTCCAACAACTATTTCTAGTCAAGAGTATTTTAATAATAAGGTGACACCTTTTGGCTACTTATATATGAAAATATGACTTCAGCATTACATCAACTTTAGTATCACCTCTGGGTCTGGCTCCCACTGACGAGACTTCAGTAAAGGTCGAAACTGGTCTGGGTACATTAACTTTTATATATGAATTGCTCCAGTCCTGATTATATTTCAGGTGCAAACTTTGTTTGCTTAAACAAAGATAAACGATTAAACCAAGTATATAATTTCTTGGTATCTTTAATTTAAAGTACTTGTTCACATTTGATTTAAATGAATGTATATTGCATTCCTTGGGGAACACAACAGGAGGGGAGACTGTTCCACAGTACAGCAGTTGCATGTGTTCCAATGAGCTTAGTGCTAAGTGTGAGGGAATTATTGATGCTATTTCAGATGACATTTTCCATGGAAATATTTGTATAATACACATAGTGCAGAGACCAATCATCTGTGTGAAAGTGGGGGAGGTCAGTTGGTAAGAGATGAATCATTAATAAGTTTGATTGCTCTCCTCTGTTTTGAGTCAAGCATTTTGAGAGAACTTTTGGGACCCCACCCCATATGTGGGAGCAACATTCAATGGTCGGGCAGATTTGCGATTTGTATAAGGTTAACAGCTGTTCAGGGGTGAAGTAATGTCTTGGGCAAAAGAGAAATTCTAATTTTTTAGGAGCTGAGAATGCATGTGTTTATGCGAGGAGAGGCTTGATGTCAGGGTAATTCCAAAAAGAGAAATCTCAAACTGTCTGGAAATTTGGGTGTTGTCAAAAATAATACTGGGAGAAAATGGTTCTTTTTTTATGAGAAATAAGACAGTACTAAACTTGACTAGGTTATCTGAACCACAATGGAGGATGTCTTGGAGATCAGAATCGAGGGCAGTGGTGGTTGATATTCTGTAGGCTGAGGTGAGTTGTGTAGAGTAAGGTTTATCAAAAGAAATGTTCTACTATAAATACTATACTGGTTATACTATAAACTATACAACTATATACTATGTATACTATAAACCATATAAAGTATAACTATGGTTATACTATAAATTAAAAATGCCGAAAAATAAAATTATATTTTTGGTTTAATCCTTTATCCAAGTGTAAGCAAACAAAGTTTGTGCATGAAGTATTTTGAGAACAGGGCAACTTGTATATAGAAGCTAATGACTTAGCTTCCCTTAGTAACCACTTGCCTTAGTATCACATAATGCAAAGCACATCGCCTTACGGACATGTATGATGCTATGCATTATGGGAAGGATCACTACCCAGTTACTGCATGACTGTAACCCAATAGATATACCTATGCACGTGGATAAAAAAAAAAAAAGATATACCTATATGTAATAATAATAGTAAGAATAACAATGAACTTAAAAATATGTTTCAGTTTTTAATCAAAGAAATTTTAGTATCTGCATTAAAAGTATATAGAATTTATTATTCAGCAAGCATAGTATTAGAGAGAATTTTTATTGAGAGAACATTCTTAGAGAATTTTTATACTATGTAAAATTTAAGAAGAAATATTCCATACATTAAGTATATGAAATAATGCTAGCTTTAAAAATAAATCATGAAATATTTGAGATAAAGCTTACTGGAGATGCATCTTCAATCATAACTTTAACCCATTCAACAACTTCAGGAAAACAAGATCTTAAAGTTTCTGTACGTCCATGATAAAACTGTCTAGTGGATGCTGTAACATAAGTTGGAGCAGGCCTGTGAAAATCAAAATATTATATTTATTGTGAATGTCAAAGAGTTTCAAGGCTTGCCATTTCTCTACCTTAATATGATATTACCAAATTTTGATTTTGTAAACAATATCTTCAGAAAATATAAAAAGTGATATACTAAATTAGATAAATACTCAAAAGAAAGTAAAATTAGGAATTGCAACATTGTATAAAACAGTGAAGATTCCACTGTATTCCACAGGCATAGGTCACCCCTTCCCCCTTTAAAAGCAATCATATATATATATATATATATATATATATATATATATATATATATGATTGCTTATTTCAACAATATATATATATATATACATAAATATAGCATATTAGTATTGTGCATGAACTATAGCCCAGGAGCAGTGAAGAAGTTTATTGACTCCTCTCTCCCCTTTTTTGTAAATGATAATAAATTTTAGTCTTTCCTGGAAATTACGAAAGGAAACTGTCAGCAAGAGGGTGAGGAGTGGTTTCTTTGCATGGAGGGTGGTTGAACCGTGGAATGCATTGCCTGATGGAGTGGTGGGGACAAGAACGGTCAATGAGTTTAAGGAGTGGTATGATAGACTTTGGGTTTCTTAGGTGGGGGGGGGGGGGACCTCCCCTCGATGAGTCTTGACAGACTTTATGTTCTTAGGAAGGACCTCCCACGACGAGTCTTTTGACTCCATGGAAGTCTGAATAATAATAAGAATAATTTCCCTTGCCTGACCTCAGGTGCAAAAAAAAAAAAAAAAAAAAAAAAAAAAAAAAAAACGGAACTACATTGAACAATTATGAAACTCCTCTTGTATTGAGATTTTCTTCTGTTTCGGGGTTGTTCTGGTTGCAATGCATATTGAACATGGGTCCTCCACATTCTTGGAATAATTAATCCCTCACTTTTGTTCAGATTTAGATGATGTTTCAGCATTACATAAGCTTTTTTGAATTTTCTTTTAAACCAGGTTTTGGTGTGATGTCAGGACTTGGTGCCTTTCTAGTCAATTCTGTAGCATGTATTCTGATAGGCCTGTTTTGTCATAGCAGAGGTATTTAATGTGTATAGTGTGTATAATGTAAAGTTTGTATACTGTACATAAGTATGTTTTCCTAATGATGACCTCAATACAGAAGTTGAAGCATCAACTGTTACTTTCTTAATGTTAAGTAAAGTAATTATTCTAACACGTGTGTCTCCATAAATTCTTCACTATGAATACTGACCACCATGTACCTTAAAAGAAAGTATTTTCATATTTAATTTACCATCTTTGCCTATTTTCATTGTCCTGGTCTTTTTGTTGCTGATTTTCACACCTAATTTATTCAACAATTATTCAATTTAGTCTGAGAATCTTGATCATTTATTCAGCTCATCTGCATAAAGTAAAGAGGCTAAAATTGCCAATTTTGATATCAGATTTAATACCACTTTCCTTCATAATATGAACAATATAGATATTGAATAACAGTGGAGATATTGGGCAAACCTTGTCACACACCTTATTTAACATCAAACCGTCTTCCTGTACCTCTTTCAATTTTAACTGCTGAACTGCAGCTAAAATAGAGATTGTGTATTATTTTTCCTTTCTTTCCATGCTATATGGTGATCAGCATTCATTTTAGAAATTATGGACTTTAGAAACTACATCAATATTGATGTAGTTTCTAAATAATTAATTATTTTTTTAATTTTATCTGTGTGTGTGTGTGTATATATATATATATATATTTTATATTATATTATATTTTCACAAGAGGTCATGCCAGTAGAAAAACTGTTGATCAAATCATTGTTTTTTTAGCATACTGTGTGAAAGCAACTCAGCTTGTCCTTCGTTTATTTGTATATAGTCCAGATGATGATCTTAATATGAAGGTTTGAAACGTCGGGAAATTAAAAATAGTTTTTTATAACATGGTTGTAAAGTCTATAATTTCTAACATGAGAGAGATTGTGTATTGCTTGATATAGTGTCCCATTTACACCATATAACCGTAGCATTTTGGAAACTTTCCTCTTGACACTTTGTCATATGCCTTTTACAGATCAACAAAATTTAAATACAAATCATTGTTATATTCCCAGGATTTCTAAACTATTTGTCTTAAAGTGAAATCTGATCCTGACAACTGCTATTTGGCCTGAATCAAACTTGTTCTTCACCAAGATTCCCTTCTACAATTGCTCTTAGCAATTCTGCTGCAAAATTCAGAAGGATGCTCTTACCTGCTGAGATTAATGAGCATTGTCATTCCATCGTATAAAGCCCTGATCAGAACACACTTGGACTATTGTTCTCAAATTTGGTAACTAGGATTTGAAAGGGATAAATTAACTGTGGAAAGGATGCAGAGGTGTATAACAAAGATGGTTCAGGACTGTACAATATTAGTTATGAAGACAGGCTGAGGGAATGTGGACTGCAGAGTTTGGTAGATAGAAAAAGAGATATGATAAGATTGAGACTTTTAAACTGTTAAGAGGTGTGGTTACAGAGTTAACACTGGGAGTTCTTTCGCTTGGTGGAACAGAGGGAAGGAGTAGGGACAAGGTCAAAACGAATGTCAGGAAATTAAAATAATTCTAATACGGTTGTAGTCTCTTAAAATTTGTCTGAAATGAAAGATATTCTAGATGTTTGGATAATTACTTTGAAAGACTCCTAAATGAAACAAGCAGTGTCAGCATGACTGTAGAAAACTCCCAACAGGAATGCAGTCAGGAATACATATCCATACATGAAGTAAAAACAAAGTCACTGAAAACCTGTAATGTGGAAAAGCAGCTGGAGCAGATGAAATTCTACCAGAAATGCTCATATATGGAGGTATAAAAGTTTTACAGTTTCTGCATTGCATAATTCAGAAGGATCAAATTCCAGATCATTAGAACAGAGCTCTCATAATACTCATTTATGAAAAAGGGAAATAAAACAATGTCAGAATTACAGAGGTATTATTATTATTATTCAGGCTTCCATAGAGTTAAAAGACTCACTGTGGGAGGCCCATCCTAGAAAACAAAAAATCTATCATACCACTCCTTGAACTCACTGACTATTTGTGCTCTCACCAATCTATTAGGTAATGCATTCCATGGTTCACCCACCTTCCATGCTAAGAAACCACAACTCACCTTGCTCACAGTTTCTTTTCGTAACTTCCTCTGCTAGCCTGCCCTGAAGTCTAGAGTATACTTATTCATTGCACCTGTAATTTGTCCCATACAGGTGAAACAGAATGCACAATTCCTATCTGAAAAAAGAAACATACATGATACATTAAATATAACTATGGTAAATCCAGCCTTTCTGATCATGCCCTGAATAATCTACATAGAATTGGCTGCAATGTGAAAATGTTTGTTTATATCACACCAAAATGTGGTATGAACGTAAATTTAAGGAGGCCTGTGAAATTCTTAATAACCACCCTAATCTCAACAATAATGATGGTCTAAAAATATCAAGAATATGGAAGGCACATATTCTACCCACATAACTTTTTCGTCCAAGAGTTAATTATAAATAGGACTGTAAGTAATCCAGGATATTAACTCTAATATAACAACTCTCATGTTAAATTAGGACACCACTTTTGCTGTAATAAAATAAATTCCGTGTGATGATACAGCATTTCTCCCTTTATACGATAGTTCACGGTACCATCTAGTCCCCCCCAAATTTTATCCGTGCTCCAGAACCGGCACAGGCTGACGAATCAGACCTATGGCAAAGTCAGTATTCCTGACTGTAATCCATGTATATCCTTGGACCGGTTTGCCTGCTTGCGGGATGAAAAACACCAGATAAACTGGTGGAAAAAACTCTGCTGTCCACGCCCAAGACTGGCTAACTTGGCTATGGCTGAGGAAGATCCTTGAGCTCCTCATGTTGTTGGCAGGAATCGAATCCAGGACACTCCTTCCCCAGGCATATGGTTGCAAAGCGCAAAGCCACTAGGCTAACCATGCGGACTTTTGCTGTAATAAAACTATCTATATGAATTTGTTCTCTGATGAGGTTATAAATAGAATATAGTTTTGATGTAGTTTTTTTTTTTTTCACTAGAGGTTAGGCCAGTAGAATAATGGTTGATCAAATCACTGTCTCTTTGACATATTGTTTGAAATGTAATATAGCTTGTCTGTGTATATATATGTGTATGCTCCAGAAGAAGGTATTTTTTTTAAATACCTTCTTCATACAAACATATTAAGCTTAGTTATGAATAAACCAGATAAACTTTTTCAATAGCCTTCACAATATTTTCACTTTCCTGATATTTATTTTCTATGTTATTACTCAAGTCTTCTCATGACTTTTGTTTAGCTAGTTTTACACAGTGCTTTGCTTCCTTACATTTTTCTCTGTATTCTCTAAGAGCAATGCTGACTTACTTGAACTTTCCATATACTTCTTCTTTTCCTTGACTACCTCTTTAACTTACAGTCCATCATGGAGTTTTGATTTTTATATTCTTACAGACAACTTCACCACATGCTTCTCTGGCTGAATCAGCCAATGTTTTCTTCAGGATTTGCCACTGAATCTTCAAGGTTTAGTTCTTGTTTTCAAACTCTTTAATTTTTTATTCAATAATGTTTGTGCTTTGAGTCTATAGTTCACCTCTGAATGCTGCTCAACTTTGATTTGTTTAAAAACTTTCTTACACACTTTTCTGTTCAATGTGAAATTCAAGTTTATCCTGCTCAAAAGTAAATAGTTATCACTTTCTATTTCAAATCTTTTGTGTACTCTTGTGTCCTGAACCAGTAGGGGAAACATTGCTTTCAACTATAACACAGTTAACGAGACTTTGCTTATCTCTTGCATCCTCTCTCCATGCGAATTTGTGTATATTTTTATGTTGGAACATGGTGTTAGTAATAACTATTCCATATCCTGAACAGAAATTCAACAGGCATTTACCATTATTATTAGCCTTGCACTTTTTTTCAATTTTTCCCAAAACATTTCTCTAGGTCTGGTAATCATTTCTTACTGTGCTGTTTAGATATGCAAACAAGAATCAACTTTTCTTCTTTCATTGTGCCAGCTGCCTTCTCTAATGCCTCAAAAAATTCCTCCATTTCTTCCTTGGTAGAACCTTCTGTGGGATCATAAGTACAAATAAGTCTCATTGTTCAGTTCCTCCATTCTGATATTTGCCCACATTACTCTACTTGATATTGCCTGCCATTCAAGAAGATTATTTTCAATATATATATATATATATATATATATATTTTTTTTTTTTAAATACCTTCTTCATACAAACATATTAAGCTTAGTTATGAATAAATCAGAAGATATCTGTACTTCAGAAACAGTTAGCAAAACTTACCGTCCATGCATCCTGTAATAGGCCAACTGTAAGGCCATCTGTGTATATGCTTCAGGATGTATATTATATGGACGTAAAAATGTCTTGCCATATTGCGTAAACTTTGCAGAAATACAGTCCACGTCATCTGCCTATTAGAAATATATCAGATTAATGCAAAATCTCTGATTAATATTGTTTAACTAACATACAACTTTCAGTACAATTATTATTTAAATGATATAGATCTAGATTAGTTCTTCAGTACAATGGTGATACATTTGCCATTATTATTACTACTGGAGACCTCCACATACGCACGCACGCACGCACGCGTGCGCACGCACACACACACACACACACACACACACACACACACACACACACACACACACACACACACACACACACACAGAGTCACATACTCATTGAGGCAGGCCACATATCATCTATCCTAGCCATCACATCTTTCTTGAATTCATTCACACTACCTACATTCAGCTCCAAAGGCAAGCCTTTCCAATTGCACACTGCTCTCTGAGGGAAAAAAAAAATATCTCACTTCTTTTTACACTGAATTCATTATCAACTTTCAGGATACCCTCTCATCCTTGCTCCACTGATATATGAAAAATCTCACCTACTGGCATCCTACATGACCATTTCAAAACTTTGAAGGACTATCATATCATCCTTCTTTCTCCTGTTTGCTAGCATTTGCAGCCTGGAAATACTCAGTCTGTCCTCATTATCTACATTCTGCAGCCCCAGCATCATCTTTAACTTTCTTAGCACCCTCTTGGAAACAAGGAGACCAGATATGCACATGGGACTCCAGGTAAGTTAATAGCAAGGCATTGTAAAAAGACAAAAAGACTTCCTTATCCTTACATGCCAATGATAATATACCACTGGATATCTCACCACACCAAAGTACATACGGGGTGGTATCAAAAAGTTTCGAGACTAGCCCTGTGTACGATAAATTACTTTATTTATCTATGTTTACACACTATCACCTTCAAAACAGTCCCCTTGCATATCAATACAGCGCTCCCAGCATTCTTGCCACTTCTGGAATGTGTCCTAGAAATCTTCTTTTGAGCATTTCAAGCACCTTCTGCGATTCGTGCTGGATCTCCACAGCGGTGTCAAAACGGTGACCTCTGAGTTAGATCTTCATCTTTGGGAAGAGGGATAAGTCTGGGGGAGTCGAATCTGGCAAGTAGGGTGGGTGCAGAAGTGAGATCATGTTGTTTCTGGCGAGAAACTCATGTGTGAGGAGAGCTTGGTAACAGGTTGCATCATCGTCGTGGAGCATCCAGTTTTTTGTGCGCCACAGATCCAGTCGCGTTTGCTGAATGTCCTCCCTCAGATGCCTTAAAACCTGGCAGTAGAACTCGCTATTGACGGCCTGGCCCCTGAGGATGAATTCTCGATGCACAATGCCATTGAAGATCTTCCTGATCTCTCATCATCTTCCAGTGATATTCTTCCGCTCTTGAAGCACGCATGTCACTCAAAACACCTCGAATGACTCATTGCAGCATCACCGTAAACTTGCCGAATCATGTAAAACGTCTCTGTGGCAGATTTGCCCAGTTTCATGCAGAATTTCACGTTTGCTCTTTGTTCTAACTTGCTGTCCATGATGAAATCGCAGATGTGGTAATGCAGGTGGTCAGAATAGCATCAGTTGCACAGCTCCCGATGCACACAGAACGATGTCTTTTGGCACAATGACTTATGAAGGTGGGTGCTCCCTGTGACTGTGCATGCAGCCTTGCTACATTCTGTTGGCGTGTTACACCAATATCACCAATTACACCAATACCACCTCGTAGCTTTACATTTACTAACATTAAACTGGTATTTATGTTTATTGCCCATAATTTTAGCATATTCAAATCATTCTGCAAGTGCTGCACGTCCATTGCATTCCTGATTACCCTGCCTATCTCTATATCTTCAGCAAACAGCTGTTATGTCTTCCTTCAAATCCTTCTCAATGTCATTAATGTAAAGACTGAATAACAATGGACCAAGGACTGATCCCTGGAATTCTTCACAGGTCATTTTAAAGCTGGCAGACACATCCACATACAGCACTCTGCAATCTATTAGTTAGCCATACTCTTATTCAAGCTTATAATCCAATCTCATCAATCATCATCATCAATTTCCTGATATGGAAATTGACAATGATGATGATTGATGAGATTGGATTGATGAGAGGAGTAGCCTGAACACCTCTTGATGATTTTCCTCAAGAGGTGTTAAGGCTACTATGACCACTACATGATTAAATTTGTATTATTATTAATCGCTATCAACAATTTTCCTCCAATTTAGTCTATTACTTGTCAGCACTCCAACACTGTGATATCTAACATTTCACTCATCTAAGGCACTTCTGATCCAAATTTGATCCACCTAGAGCTAACCTTTCCTCTCCCATTCTGGTTAATATGTTAACAGCCACCATTTATGACAGAATGTCTCCAACCCATTCAGAATAGCAGGATAACTTTGCCTCAATGCCTACACTTTCATGCGATTTGACTGTCTAGAACAGACTCAGTTATGCAGTATAGAAACATGAGTCTTACAACACACACATATGCAACTACTAGTTTTGATGCTATAAAGCATCAGTGTTAAGTGATCATACCAACTTAGGTTAGTTCTGCTTACGCATTCTTAAATGCTAACAATGTCAAGTTCTTTCCTTCATTTTTAATATCTTCATTTTTAAAATGATTCTGCTATTGAAGTCAGCTGTTCAGGTCTTAATTTTTCTTAGAACCTCATATCAGTCATCTCTAATCTTTGATCAAGTACTTTATTTCTAACCCACTCTCAGATCCATAACTTAAAACTGGTTTGAACCCTGTCTTGTATACTACTGGTTTGGTGTTTTGGCTAATTTCTCTTTTATTCCATATAAACTTATTCAAATGGTTCCCCCACTATACCATTTTTCTTATCCTGTTGTCTATTTCTAAATTAAATTTGCCATCTTTCACTAGATTTAGGCACAGTTTCTAGTGAAACTGTGCCTAAATCGCTGAAATATCTTACTTCTTCTATAGGGTCTCCATTGGGAATGTAGTGGAAGTTTTCTAGGTTCCTGCCCATTTTCATAGTTTTTGTTCTTTTTATTGCTGATTTTCATGCCAAATTTGTTACAGCTGTTATTCAATTTAATTAGAATATCCTGGAGACTTGCATTGAATGTGTTCAGGAATATAACATAAGTTTAATATCTCTGATTCTAATGTAAGGTTTAATGCCACTTTCTTTCTTTCATAATACAATTCATACAGATGGTTCATTCATTCATTTTGTATGGTGATTCAACAGCTGTGAGCCCCTTTTAAGGGGAGGTATGGCACCATCTCAATCACCCCCGTTTTTATCTGGGCTCGGGACTGGCATAGCTGACAATTCAGACCTATGGCTGGAGGGATTGTCAAAAGCAGCATTTCTCAACCTTTCTAAGCCCAAGGACCAGTAAAATACCTAAAACAATTCTATGGACCACTAAGTTTTTTTTTTTCAATAATTTTAATTTTTACTTTACTTATTCAATTTTAATTTGTTTTGTTTGGATAATTAAAAAATATATAATTTATTTAATTAATATAAGTCTGCCTGCGGACCACCTGTCCCAACATCACGGACCACAGGTTGAAAAACACTGGTCTAAAGTATTCTTGACTGTGTGTGTGTGTGTGTGTGTGTGTGTGTGTGTGTGTGTGTGTGTGTGTGTGTGTGTGTGTGTGTGTGTGTGTTCATGGAGCCGGTTTGCCTGCTTGTGGGATGAAAAACCCCAGATAAACTGGGGGAAAAACTCTGCTGTCCACACCCAAGACTGGCTAACTTGGCTATGGCTGAGGAAGATCTTTAAGCTCCTCACGTCGTTGACGGAAACTGAACATAGGACACTCCTTCCCCAGGCATATGGTTGCGAAGCAATAGCCACTAGGCTAACTGTGCAGACATACAGATGATGAATAAGAGTGGAGATAATGTGCATCCTTGTCTTACCCTTGATTTTACTCAAACCATCTTCTTGTTCAATTCTACTGAGTTACAACTTAAATATAGACTATGTATTTCTCTGGATAATGTTCCATTTAATCTATATAATTGTATTGTTTTGATAACCTTTTCTCTGGACATTTTGTCATATGTCTTCTGCAGATATACAAAATTAAGTACAGTTCCTTGTCATATTCCCATCATTTCTCAAATATTCATCATAAAGTGAAAATCTGATACTGACAACTTCTTTTGGCCTGAAACCAGCTTATTCTTCTCAAAATTTCTCTTTCATAATTTTTCTTTACCTCTTCTCAAGTATGTTTGTGTAAATCTTAACTAGAGCATTTAGTAATGAAATTCCTCTGTAATTCTCACATTCACTTTATTCCCTTTTTTTATAGATTGGAACTATGAGAGCTCTACTTTTTCCATCTACTGGAATTCAATGTTCTGATCAGGTCCTCTGATTTATGCAGTGCAGCCACTGCAAAACTTTTATACCTCCATATTTGAGCATTTCTGGTCAAATATCATCTGCTCCAATTGCCTTTCCATATTTCAAGATTTTGATGGATTTTTTTACCTCAAGTATTGATATAAACTCCTGTTAGCCTTTGTCTTGAACATATTGTATTAGTGTTATATTTGTTTAACATTCTTTCAAAGTAATTACTCTATATAGGAGATCTTCAGTTTTTATGTCATCTTTATTGTCATGTAAGAAATTCCTTCAACAGTAGTCTTTCTTCCATTTCTAAGCTTGTTCAATAACCTCCAGAACATTTTGCTATCTTCCTGATATTTATCTCCTATATTCTTAACAAAGCATAGCAAGGTCCAAAATGGGAGAGGGTTTCTCAAACATGACCCTCTCTTAATCAACCCATGCTGTTCACTGCAAAGTATAGATTCACTGTCAATGCATTTCTGTATGCAAGCACTTACAAACTTATCCAAAATCTGCCCCACCACACCATAGGTACTGATAATTCTATTTCAGTCTTTGCAATTTAGAGTTACAATATCTGTAACTCTTCTAGCACCTGCACCTTATGAAATTAGCTAGAAAACATTGGTTATGAAATAACTGATGTTATCCTTATGAATATGGTATCTTCCACAGTCTTTTTCTTAAGAGCCACTTGCTTGATAATTTTTAATGCTTCCCATGTACTGCTGATACACTTCCTATCTAGCAACTAGTATCATTGGACTGACCTAGTATTCTCCTTAGTTTGTCATTATTTTCATGTCATTATTTTCATCAGGTAATTTTTTTCTGAATGAGCATCCATATACTTAGTCACTTCCTAGTCATGAATGTCATGAACTGAAGGCAGTTGGTGCTAGGATAACAGTCACCTCTTTAACTGAAATCCCCTCTTATTCTCCTAAAAAAGAAATGCCACACTGCAGAATTTTAAAAAATAAAATAAAATAAAAATAAGCAGCAAAAAAAAAAAAACTTTACCTTTCTTAGAATTAACAGTAACATCTTTAAGTCTAAAATGGGAATACTGTGGAATTCAACTTCTCTGAACATCTGTGCCATACAGACATAATTATAATATTTATATGCTAAAGATGATTTGCATAATAATCTTTAGCATATAAAGGCTATCTATTATTATGATAAACAACAGAACAACTTTTTAAATTCTCACCAGAGGATCACCTGCTCCCCATCACTGTAGTAAAATCCAAAACAACAACGATTATTCCTTGAGGATATATTGCCCACAATGAGAACTGATGATCTAAAAACAAAAATCTGTTAAGTAAAGATACATACCATTTTTTGGAAGTCATTTTTAGCAATCTGCATTGCTGACAAAATGAAGTCATCTAAATGAAACTTTAGTCTCTGTGGTAGTGGTAGTTCCCGTTTTGGTGATATTGCATCCTAAAAAAAAAAAAACCATACTTGGTCATTGACATGTCAGAAGGATCTATTGCAAAAGAGTTGAATAGTTTAGTTTTATTTACAAAGACATTACAGATATCAAACCAACAAATTTAAAGTTTCCATAAAATTACTATCATCTTATTAGCTTTTCTTTAATAGCTCAAAGTGGTGAACTTGATATGACATTCTAAACATTAATGTATTGTATTAGTGTAATAATGCTAAATTGATGTACCTGTGCCAGAGATTTTAGATATGTGTTATAAACATATGAAACAAAGTAAAGGTTTACACTTAATGAAGAAAGATATCTGTTTATATACTCTTATACAGTTTCCTAAAAAAAAAAATTTGCTCAATTTGGTTACTCTTGAAGATGGCTGGTAATGCAAAACAAGTATCTAGAATTGAACCTGAAGGTGTTTTACAGTATCTCTCATGCATGTCAGAAGTTATCCCCAGTTTAAGATAATACATCAGTGAGAAAAACAACATGTGCTGTTTCTTTCAAAAGGACGGATTAGCTGATTTCATATACCCAAGTGGAAGAGTTTTTCTGCTCCTATAAACTCGCAACGTTTCAGGAAAGAAACACAGTTTTACTGAAAACAGGAAATCAACTTGTATTTTAAACAAAATAATTTTTCAAACCAAACAGTTCACAGTTATCAAAATTAAGATAGCTTCTCACCCATTCAAAGAGTTTTGTGTTCAGGCATGCCAATCACATTCCATTCATATTAACAGGTGTCAAAATGGTGACAGTAAAAACTTCTGTGTATTATGGTATACAAAATTTGAGTCAGCAATTAATGTACAATGAGAATTTAAATTTAATGCTTCATAATTTGCAGATTATTTAGCATATCACTGAAAGCGATGGAAAAGTCTGCCAGTTTCAGTGCATGTTTGCTATTTTAATTTCTAATGGTTATGTGTGAAAAGACCAAAGAAGAGAAGAACAATTTTCTCAACAGATTTGTATTCTTAGGTAGAGCACTATTACACATTCCAAGTAGTAACAAAGCATAACTGTCAAATTCAGAGTTTTGGTTTAGCGACCCATTGGTTTAACGATCCTTACTATACTGATCACCTTTCTTGTATGCACCTTATGCTGCTCATGGGCATGCTGATCATCTTTTTCCTTATAATCCTTTCACAACCTTTTCTTTGTGTGCAACTGTTGCTTAATGAAGCTATTCATCCATCTAACTCATGCCTGATTTATCCTTCTGACTCTAGGCATACATTCAGATACTACTTTCTTTAAACACCCTTTGATAACCTCCCATGCACCATCATCTCTCCCATCTTATGCCATGTCTTAAGATGGGAGAATTATGGAAAATTCTGCATGTCTGGCAGTATACAGGTCAAGACTACATGATTACTTTCTCCAAGAAGAGGAGCAACATAGCCAGATTGGTTAGTGTTAAGTGCTCTGATGAAATGATCAAATCCAGCACTTTCAAACCTTGTGTCCCCTCCATTACATGTTGCCTTAGCTAATTATCAGCTGTATAAATTCTATTTCCTTCCCTGTCTGTGACAATTCCTCCCTATGCCCCATAAAAATTAATTGACCTGTACTCTCTCATGCTAATTCAGAAGTGCATGTCATCTACTCTCCCTTATAGCCCCTTAATGAAGTATTCATCCATCTAACTCCTATTTGATTTATCCTTTCTGACTCTAGATATATATTCAGATACTGCTTTCTTCAAACACCCCCTTGACTACTTCCCAAGCACCACCAACACTCTCCCCTCCAAATTCTTGTGCCATGGCCTCTACTAAAAGATGACTTCTCAGCTTGTCATAAATGCCTGCTTTTATAGCAGCAACCAATTACATATTTAGTCCTGCTGGCTTCTATCTCACACCAGATAGCTTCAAACGAACTGCCCTCTGAATCACTGTTCCCGTGATGTGCTTCTACTCTTTTTGGCTTTAATTCCTCTGCTATCATTAGCAAAACTCCCCTGTCATCTTCATTCTGTCCTCTCTGAAGACACTATATTCCTTGCAATTTATTCCTATGCTAATGCCTATAACTTTTGGCCAAGTTGTGCTAACCAATGCCAAAAACTCCCTAACCTTATTTCAAATATTTCTTGCATTAGTATACATAAACTGTAGTACCTCCTTCATCCCACAACCTCCCTTACACCTTGTGTTACTTAACCCACTAAAGTTAACCTGGGGTGCTACATTTTGCATCATGTAATCTCTCTCCCACTTAATAACATATAGGTTGCCTGGACTCTCATTCACCTGCACCCCCTCCCCCAAACATTATAGTTTCCCTGACTTTGTACTTCGGAACTTTAACTGAAGAACACTTTCTGAAGACTCCTGACACCAAATCCATTTAGATGCAAGCCATCTACATTATATAAATCCTTCCTTCCATCAAAATTAAACACACTACTCTTAGAGTTAATTACATAAACACTCATACATAAATGATGGGAAAAATGACTTAATTGATGCTAATAACTTCATAAAAAAAAAGCTCATCTTTTGGCACTGAAATTCACCACCTGCACTATCTTCTGCCCTGTTGCACTGAATGCCAAATATGGTTAAGAAGAATTTATATATTAGATGATTACTTAATCCTTTAAAGATGCCAAGAAATTATATACTTGGTTTTAATCCTTTACCCAAGGAAGTAAAACAATGGTTTGCTCATGAAATATATTCACATCTGAGCTGTATATAGAGGCTAATGACTTCACATCACTTATCTATTATGCAAAGCGCATATCCTTTTGGATATGTAAAATGCTATGCATAATGGGAAGGGCCACTACTCAGACCGATTTCAACCTTTATTGAGGTCTCTTCAGTGGGAGCCAGAATCAGGAGAGATACCAGGTTGAAGTAATGCAGAAGTCATACATATCTCATATACACGTAGCCAAAAGTTGCTAGACCTTATTATTAAAAATCTAAGGCAAGTGATGTGAAGTCATTAGCTTCTATATACAAATAGCTCTGAAGTTAATATATTTCATGTGCAAAACATTGTTTTCCTTCCTTGGGTAAAGGACAAGTATATAATTTCTTGGCATCTTTAAAGTATAGTAGAACCAAGGTAAAAAAAAAAACTTTTGATTACTTAATAGATGTCCTAATATCATTTTCCATCTAGACAGGACTTCTTCACATTTTGGAAACACTGATAAACTTTGGATACTTGTTTCTTGAGTAGAAGTTTTGGGTAGAAAAGAGCTATTTTCCTAATCACCTCACAGTTTCAACCCCAGATTCTTAAAAAGTTTTCTCTGCAGTTATGTGAAGGATAAAGTGTAAACATTCAAAGTAATTTCACTTCAGATGAAAATACATGATTTGATAAAAAAAAATGCTGTAGTTACTTCAGGAATGTTGGAGCATATAGAATAAGTGCTCCAACATTCCTGAAGTAACAGTGAGTTACAGTTTGGGTATACAGCAGGTTAAATATGGAGCTCACAGTGAAGTTGTTCATACCAAATAAAGAACACTGCATTCCAAATCATTCACAATATTTGATACTGTTTTATCTTAATTTTATAAATAAATATTTGTATTTAAAATACTGACAATGTTTTGTGAAAATTTGTATTCTGCCTCTGTTGTAAAGACATCCTCAGAAAGCAACTGAAGTGAACAATAATGCTACATGTAAATAATGTGCTGTTAATACATTTGCATGTTAACTGTCATGGCTGTATAAACAGAAAAATGCACTATTTCAGTCTAATGCAAATAAAACAAGAATACCAAGCACATTTGCAATTTATCATAAAAATTATAGTTGTTCAAAGTAATTACTTCCTACATCTTGAAAATGGGCATACAGACAACAGTTTGGGTTTGGTCTTTGATAAACTTTCAGTCTCCATGAAAATCTTAAAAATTGTATCCTATGCCTTAATTTGGTTTCATCATACCTTGTGTCTGATATGTGAAGAAAGTCCTGATTTTTCTGAAATCCAGAAAATATCCCAGAGTATCCCATTAAAGATTACATGTTAGAAGAAACTGCATCAATTCAGTTATGGGTTAGAAACTGATCTCTAAACACATTTGCTGTTTGTCACATTTAAAGCATACGTAATAAAGAAAATCTGAATATGCATTAGAATTTGTTTAAAAATGTCAAAGCGTAACTTCTGAAATATTAAAACAATATATGGAGACAACACTCTAAAGAAAATGTCTTTGTTTTCAGTGATATGCTTATTTAAATATGAAAAACATTTTGTGTAACTAACAGAGAACTTACTGAATATTCAAGAAACGCTTTTTAAGTCAATGAAGATTACCAATCAGAGTATAAACTGCATATGAAATATCTATTTAACTTGGTACATTCCAGTCCACTGTGATAAAAGTTTAGTAATGCATCAAGTCTCTCCAAAACTTCCATCTCACAATCAGTTTTTGATACATTTAAAAGTAAGAAAAAGAAGGCATTCATATGGATATGAATGAACATAGTCAGCTAACAGGTCCCTGTATCATTTACCATTCAGTGTTTGTGAGATGATGACCAACAGACCTATTATGTGCTAAGAAAAAGCTCCCCAGACCATAGGGCTTCATACTGTTTACACCAAATGCAAACCCAGCAATCAGCATGGTGCAGCAAGAAATGGGTCTCATCATTCCAGATGACCTCCTTCCATCTGTTGAGGGCCCATTACCGACTTTCCTTGACTCGTGAGGTGTTGTTTGTAATGTCTGGCCATCATCATGGTCTTGTTGGTCTCCAATTGTGGAACCCACAGACTAGAGCAAGGCACAGTGCATGTAGACATGGGTTGGACTTCCCCACTGTTGTACCAGTAGGTGGCCTGTGTGACTGTTGCATGTCATTGCTGAGATACCAGTCGTGACATCCGATGCTCACCTATAGGATCCCTTCTGCTGGATGTCTGTTCATGGTTAATCCAGTCCCGGTACATCCTTGATACAGTAGTAGAGAGCAACCAACAAGTGTGGCTGTTTCCAAAATACTGGCATCTGCCCTCAAGGCCCCTAACTACTTGACCACAGTCAAATCGGCTTACGTCACCATGTTTCCCCCATTACTTTCAAATGTTTACTAATTAAGTACAGAGGATAGGTGTGCCCATTTATAGTAGTCACATGTGACGTTGATATCATGCTGTACTTCGTTACCACACCGAATATGTAAATTTGGGAGCGGGGGGGGATGTTTCTCATGCAAGGCTAACTCAGTATATATTGTTGTAATTAAAGTCACCCATAATGATCACCCTTTTCCTATTTGCTTGGCTAATTTGCTTATACATTTCCTGGTCACTACCCTCTACATTACCAGGTCTATAACAACATACAATGAAGTATTTCTTTCTATTCTCCTCTATCTCACATCATACTGCCTCAAAACCACTGCCTATTTCCCACTTACATCTTTACCTTGTATGGACATAACTCTTTTTCTATCATCAATAGCATTCCACCTCCCTTGTTACCCTTTCTATCTTCACAAAAAACATCATATTCTTCCATCTCTATTGCTGATAGGATGTTATCTCATCCAACCATGTCTAACTTATTCCAACAGTTTTTGGGTGAATGAACTCAATCAATACAGCCATTTCATTTCCCTTGTTTCTTATTCCTATTAGATGTGACTTCTCCATATCTTCCTCAAGCCATTTCTTTTTCTCCTTACCCATCAAAGAACTTTCTTGAAATTCAAATATTCTCCCTACATCCCAGACCATCTCATTTTCTTCTTGTCTATGCACTCTTCCAATTCCTCTTTGAGCATCATCCTTTCTCACACTATGTTTCCCTGTCCACACTGAGTCTCTCTGTTTTCCCTGTTTGTCTTGTAGACTTGTTCTCTTAGTCTCTGCACTCATACTACTCACTTCTCCATTCACAAGCATCACTTCAATCTCTCCTTCCTTACTCATCTACATTGTTTCTTACATGCTCAAATTCATTAATTTCACTCATTCAACTAAAGAAACTACTTCTGATAAAATGCAACTGATATTTAACAATGTGCTAGAGACTGAAAAGATAACTAAAGAGTGGAAAGAAGCAATGACAATTATAATCCCTAAGAAAGGAGGTCTTACTAGATGTGAGAATAATCAGAGGGGAATTAGTTTACTGTCAGTACCTGCAACACTTTTTTTTATAGAATATTGATAAATATGATTAAAAATGAAGTAAAGAAGATAGTAAGGGATAAACAAGCTGATTTTAGATTTAAGGTGGGAGTACTGTGCATCACATTTTCACTTTAAGGAACATCACTGAACAAAGCAGAGCATTTAGAAGCCATTCATATCTAAATTTTATAGATTTTGCTAAATAATTTGACAGTACTGACAGAGAAACATTATGGTTAATTATTAATAAAAGTTACAGAATTCTTGACAGATATGTGAGAATAGTCAAGGAATGTATAAAGGAAGTAAGACCTGTGTTATTACACAGCAAACAACATCTGAATGGTTTAATATAAGATTTGGTGTAAAGCAGGGTTGTGTAATATCTGGATTATTGTTTAATATAATCATTGACTGAATTATGAGAAGAGTAACAGGTGCAAGAAGAAGAATTAAATGGAATCCTCTGTCACAGTTAGAAGATCTAGATTATGTTGATGATATAGTTTTGATATTATCAAAATAAAAAGATATACAAACAAAATTGGAAGGCTTATATAAACAGCTGAAATGGTTGGTCTTAAAATAAATGTGACAAAACAAAAGTGCTTAAATTAAACAGCAAATGCCGTAAAGAATCAATCATTATGCTGAGAAAAAAAAGTTAAATTTTTCATACATGGGAGCAAATTTACTAGGTTTTTCTGAAGAGCAAGATAACACTTTTTTTTTCTTAATAATGGTGAAAGGAAAAGAGATAAAACATGGTGGAAACATAATTCATTCATTTATTCCAAGCAAAAGGGGATTCACCAACTGATATTCACCAAGAATTGGTTGTTGTGTATGACAAAAAGGCAATGTCAAAAAATCAGGTGTGTTTTTTGTGTAATGAATTTAAAAATGGTCATGGTGACATCGAAGATTGACATTGGGTGGGCAAGACTTCTTCGAGTAAGACAGAAGATAACATTATGCATATGAAGGATGTCATTCTTGAAGATTGGCAAGTGAAACTGCATGAAATGGCACAAGTGGTGAACTTGAGTATGTCCATTGTTCACAGATTGTTCATGATGTTCTTGGCTTTCGAAAGGTGTGCTCCTGCCGAGCACCCTGACAATTGTCAGAGGAGCACAAAGCAATACACATTGGATCTGTCTGGAGAATCTGTTGTGATTCAGTGACAAAGGTGAGGAGTTTTCTTGCTTGCCTAGTCACAGAAGATGAAACATGGCTTCATCACTTTACCCCAGAGAGCAAACAAGACTCCATGACCTGGAAACATCCACAATCTCCTGTGCAAAAATTCAAAACTATTCCTAATGTCTGAAAAGTCATGGCCACAGTGTTCTGGGATCACCAAGGTGCTCTGCTGGTGGAATTCTTGCAAAAGAAAGGAACATTCAATGCAGAGCTTTACTGTGAGACATTGGACACACAATCAGGACTCCTGACAAGCACCATGATTTTGGCATGATGATGTTACTCTGCACACTGCACAAATCACTTATGAGTAGTTGCACTGAAATCATTATGAAACTCTGCCACATCCCACTCTATAACCCTGACTTAGCACCTTCAGACTTCCATTTGTTTGGGCCCTCTCAAGAAACAAATTTCCAAAAGGCATTCCACTAGATGAGAAAAGTTCATCAGGTGGTGCAATGTTAGTTACTGGGCGTGGTCACAGAATTCCTCAGTACTGGTAGTGATAAACTGATCTATCAATGTGACAAGTGCATCAATATATTTGGAAACTTTGTGGAGAAGTAGTGCATGTTGACTTATTTCTTGGTTTATAATTTCAATTTCCTATTATTAAACATCCTCAATAAAAAAAAACATGTTACCTTGCTTTTCGGAAACCCCTCAGAGATTCTGAAGGTGGAACTAGCAGGGATATAATGCAAAGATTGACAAAAGCTAATACTGCTTTCAGAAATTAAATAATATACAGAAATGTTAAAAATATTATTATTATTATTACCCAAAACCCAATGGAGTCAAAAACACATCCGGGAGGTCCTTTTATCATACACACAGCACATACTATGCTTTAAACACATTCAAATTCTCTGCAGACACCACACTCTCAGGCAAGGCATTCCAATCATTCACAACTCTGCATGAAAAAAACCTGCCTCTCACTCCCCAACTCAGACCCACTTTATACAGTTTCCAGGGATGATCTCTGGTTCTCCTCTGATCTCCGACTATTTTCTGTAGAACCTCTCCAGCATCGATCCTATAACAACCCCTTACTAACTTGTAGGTCACTATCATATCTCCTCTCTTCCACCTATCCACTAGAGGCTGCAAGTTGCATCTTCTCAATCTTTCCTCATACTCAACATTCAAGAGGTTAGAAACTACCTTAGTCAGTCGCCTCTGCACCCTTTCCAACATCTCTTTGTCCTTCTGAAAACCAGGTGACCAAATCTGGGCACAATAGTCTATCTGTAGCCTAATCAAACCCTTATACAATGTAACAAGACTCTCCCTACTTCTACAAGTCAGTGTCTTCTGCATCATTCCCATAAGCCTCTGTGTTGTTTTCACAATTTTAGCCATGTGTCCCCTAAAATTCAGATCCTTATCTACTATCAACCCCCAGATCTCTTATTTCCTCCACCTCTGACAATATATCCTCACCAAGCATAAATTCTGCATCCCATCTTTGTTTGACAAATTTTAAAACCTTACATTTTGCAATATTGAACTCGCATCACCATTCCCATGCCCAATCACTCAATTTATTGAAGTCTTCTTGTAAGACCACAACATCTTCTCTACTCTTCATGGTTCGTCCCAGCTTTGCATCATCCGCAAACAACTGAATATCTCCATCCAAATCTACACCATATCATTAATATACAAGTTAAACAGTAACGGCTCTAAAACAGACCCCTGAGGCACACCACTAGTGACTTTCCTTTTCCTGGATATTGCTCCCCCCCCCATACACAACTTGTTGATACCTATCAGATAGCCAGTCTCTAATCCAATGCACCAATCTAATATCCAATCCCATCCATTCTAGTTTGTCTATTAATTTATCATGCAGTAATCTATCAAAAGCCTTGTGTATCGAAGGATACTGTGTATCCTTCGCCTCTGTCCAAGGAAGCAGTCAGCTTATTGTAATAATAGAACACAGAAACTAAGTAAATAATTAATTTATTGACTTGATGCTGATATTTCGCTGGTATTATAACCAGCATCTTCAGAGCACAAAAACACTGTTTGTCACAATACGCGAGACTAAAACAACATGGTGTACTTAACCAAAATTGTAGCAGCAACACAAAGACTAGAGTCCTGATTTTGGCGCCCTCTATCTGAAAAAAAAAAAAAAAAAACGCTATCATATATTACTAGAGTCCTAGAAAAGTGCTAGTTTTTTCTTAATATGACTGTCTCCCAGATCTTCGGCAAGTTAATACAGCCATATTTGTTGAGATTTGGAGTGTGTTTTAGGGCTTCTGTCGCCTCTAAGAACAATCTCTCTGATTTATATGGGTTTCTGTGTAGTACTTTTGTATTTTTCCAGTTGATCCAGTTGATCAACTGGAAAAACACATGGCTCTTTGCTAGAATTCCGACCTCAATCCATCGGTCTATACTCGACACGGCACTTACAGCACCCGGGAGATGAATACCGGCGGTAAGCTACCGCAGCTATCCAGTGCTTGGATCAGGAACGCAGGAACAAAACAAGAGAGTGATTGAATCTCCCGCCGGACCTTATATTCTAGAAAGCGAGTGCCGTCTCTTGATGACTACGTCAGCGGCGGCCGATTGGTTACCGCAACTCTGAACTGTTTTTGACATGGCTCTAATACATATATCATCTTATATACCTCTAATAATAACATTTTAGTACTGATACATAATTTTCCTTTATTAATCTTTACACAGACATTATCAAATTTTGTTATGGACTTCTCAAAATCACTTAATATCTACAATCTCAGAAGGTCAGACATACTTCTGAATGAACATATGTACATTAATTATCTTTTAGCTTTTCGTCTGGAGGCATAAGTATGTCCTTATCCTTAGATCTAATCATTACCGTATGTTGGGTTGGAAACAGGATGACTCACGAGTAGTGAATCAGCACTTTTTTCCGACACAACAAAGGCCCACCCACCACCTTTAACTAAAACTTTTGCTTTAATGAAATTTTTTTTTTTTTTTTGTTAACAACATCCCTTCCTTTCTCTGGGAAAGGGTTGACCATCTTGCCTATTCCTCAACATGTATCTGTGTATAGGATTTTGAGTCTTCTCACATTCACCAGGCTCAGCTAACTTATCATGATTCCCCCGATTGATGTCATTTTCACCGGTAACACCTGGGGCCTCCCTATGTCTTACAAAGAAGGGGAGATACTTGTCTTTGGGGCATTCTTCCTCCCTTACACTGTGGCCTCCATTTTCTTTTTGATCGCGGATTGTTTTGGGACGAGTTTGGTTGGGAGCCTTTTCTGGGTCTATGTCTGTTCTGGCCCCTCCTGCTTCTCGCATTTCCGGACATTCTCTAAGGAATCACCAAAACAGACTAGTCTTGTTGACCTGGTTTTGTATAACTTGAGGCGATCAGAATGTACAATGATGATCTTACCACGAGGGCTGGTTTCCTTGACTCTGAAGGTTACAGGCGTTATTTTCTCCCGCCGGACCTTATATTCTAGAAAGCGAGCACCCTCTCTTGATGACTACGTGATGCTCATAGCGGTAGCCGATTGGTCATCGCAACTCCGAACTGTTTTTGATATGGCTCTAATACATATATCTGATTATTTCAAATGTTTCCTTGAATCTGAAGGTTACAGGCGTTATTTTCTCCCGCCGGACCTTATATTCTAGAAAGTGAGCGCCCTCTGTAAGATCTAGCTGTAAGATCACCTCTGCCGTGAAGTTGGTGCCCTGATCAGACAGCAGGGTCTCAGGCATCCTGTACCTTGAGAAGATCATTTCAAACAGTATGTCTGCTACTGTTTTGGCCGTCTGATCCTTCATGGCCACGACCTCAGGGAACCTGGAAAACATGTCCATGACTACTAGGATGTACCTGTTCCCTTTCGATGTGGTGGGGAGTGGTCCCACAATATCCATGGCCATGGCCTGGAAAGGGCACAAGGGGATCGGGAACGGCTGAATGGGGGACTTACCAGTGATAGGGGACTTCCTCTGACAGAGATTACAAGAAGAGATGTATGCTTCCACATCACGTCTCATTCCTTTCCAGAAGTATCTATCCGTCACCCTTCTTAAAGTTTTATGTATTCCCTGGTGCCCAGCTAATTTAGTATCATGGAATGTGTGCAGTACCCAAGGAATCATGGCTTCGGGCTCCATCTCCCAGTGATGCCTTGCCTAGATAGTAGGAGACCGTCACTATCAATGTGCATATTGTCACCGGTTTTTTTTTTCATGACACCTGCCCTTTTCACTTAACAATTTCTTATAAACCGGTCTCCATACCGAGTCGGTTTTTTGTGCCTGAATGATGTCAGATTTCTTCCAGGTCTGACATTGGGGTTTGGATGCTCCCTTTCTCTGTGATTCTTGGATGACCGAGATCCGTTCGGCGGTTCCACTGATGTGGTTATTACTCTCCTCAGGCTGGAGTGTCAGTGACCGGGACAGGTAATCAGCTACCACGTTAGCTCTCCCAGGTATGTAGCTGACTTCCATTCTGGATTCCTGCATCTCCAAAGCCCAGTGCATGATTCTCTGATTTTTATCCTTCATGGAAGACATGAAGGACAGAGGTTTGTGGTCGGACCTGAGGATGATGTCCTGTCCTAATAATAGGTGACAGAACTTCCTGAGACTGTATACAATGGCTAATGCTTCCCTCTCAATGACGGAGTAATTTTTTTCTGAGGGGGGACAGCTTCCTGCTAATGAACACAACAGGTTTGAATGAATCCCTTTCCTTTTGTTCGAGTACGGCACTGATAGTGTCTTTGGATGCATCGGCCGCAAGGTAGAAGGTTCCCCCCACCTTTGGGTGAATGAGAACAGGAGCCGTAGTCAATGCCTTGTTCAAAGCATAGAATGCTTCCTGTTGTTCTACTTTCCAAGCAAACTTGGTTCCCTTCCTAGTCAGGTCTGCTATGGGCCTCATTACTTCGGAGCATTGGGGAATGAACTTACTGTAAAAATTTACCATCCCCATATACCGTCTGACCTGGCTGATTGTGGAGGGGGGATTCTACATCCAAAATGGCAATCACATTGCTACATGAAGATGCTATCCCGTCCCTGGTGATCATGTGTCGAGGTATTCCACTTTGTCAAGGAAGAATTCGCACTTCGAGCACTTTAGTGACAACCTGGCTTTGTCCAATCTATCAAGCACGTTCAGTAAGGTTGCAGCATGCTCCTTCATGGTGGTGGAATAAATCAGTAGGTCGTCCTGGAAGCATAAAACGCCTTTGCCCAAGAGTCCCGCCGTACACCATTCATGAGGCACCGGAAGCTCATGGCCGAGTTTCGGGCTCCCATGGGGAAGTCAGCATAGTTGGTATTTTTGCCACTTCGTGGTGAAGGCGAAATATTATCTGTCTTCCTTCCTGAGGGGAATCTGGTAGTACCCAGAGTTCAGGTCAAGTTTCGAGAAGACCTTTGCCCCTTCCAGGCTAAACAGCAGTTCCTCTATTGTACATACAGGAAAGTCGATGGGTTTCGTGACTTTGTTCACTTCTCTTTGGTCAAGAACAAATCTCAGGTCGCCATTTGCCTTTTCGACCAGTATGAATGGGCTGTTCCAACAGGATACTGACTTTTCAATCACTCCTGCCTTCTCATATTCTTCCATGAGCTTTTCTAATTTGTTTGCGTGTTTGAAGGGTGTTGGATATTGTTTTATGTGTACAGGTGAGGTCGAGGTTATTTGCACAGTGTGCTCTACGGCATTAGTACAGGTAAGGGTGCTTATCCCTTCAGTGAATACCCGGGGTGCAGTTTGCATGTTACATCAAAAAATAGTCTTATCTCTTCTATATCATGATCAGAGCTACGGTTACTTATGGATCTGCTCATCAATCTTTCCTTCCAAGTGATTTTCCTTTCTTCAGATCTTCTAGCGGATATCAAATTTGTTTCGAGTGACTTATCTTCGTGCAACGTTCTGCATGTGTCAGTTTTGGGGTGATGGGTTTTCCCACAAAGAGATATTGACTGGGTTCCAAAGTTGCAGGCGAACTGGCTTGCTTTCAGGAAGTCCAGCCCCAAAATGACTTGATTACTGGTGTCTGCAGGTATCTCTGGGAGGATTATTACATCATGGGTAAGATCAACAGGGAAGCAGGGGATAGATAACCTTGCTCTCAATTTTGTGGAGGATTGCAACTCAACTTTTGCTATTCCCATTATTTAAGGGAATAGCAAAAGTTGATAGTGGGGTTTTTGGAGGGGAATGAGTATTTTGTCATGGGACATGTCAACCTTTTTGTAGAGGTTGTGTGGGATGATGGATAAGTGTGCCCCTGTGTCAAGGAGGAAATCACATTGTGTTCCTTCTATGTTTCCTTGGAGAAGGGTGAGGTTCTCCCCAAAATTTGCCTCGGTAGTGTTGGTGCTCTGCATTTAGTAGTGTGTGGTCTCATGATTCTTGGGGTTTTGATCTTCAAAAGCTTCTTCCTTTCCACTGCCTTTCTTTAGTTACCATTTCTCTGTATTCAGAGGTTTGGGCGATGACTGCTATTATTTCTTCCCTCTCACTGGCGGCTTCGTAGCACTCATCAAGGCTATTTATTCCCTTTTTGTATATGCTGTCTTGCAATTCAGGCAGGATACCTGTTCGGAATTGTTGTAATGTGAGCCATTCAATGTGTTCTTTGTCTTGTAAGGAGATTTTTTATGTCATGGGCGAGTTTGGTTAATCTGTTGAAGAAATTTGTTACCCTTTCCTCCTTTTTTTGTATGCATTTGAGAAGTTTTGTAATTGTTCGATCAATTCCTCCTTCCCATTTTTTTTTTGAACTTGGATATTAATGCATCCTTAAAGTCTTTATATGCTAATGCTCTGTTTAGTGTGTAGTGGGAGTGCAACACTTTCTTTGCTTTCCCCTCTAATCCACTGCATATTAAGGTTACGAGTTGGGACTCACTCCAATTTGCTACCTTTTTAATTCTTTCCATATAGCTGAGGAAAGATTCTACATCATCATTCTCTTCCCCTGAGTATCTGGGACATATTTGTTTGGGGTTCATGCTTTTAAAAAACTCTGTGTCGCTCATCTCAGTCGTATTATTCAGTTGCCAGCTGGCAACTGAATTCTGATACACGATTAAACAACTCTAAAATATTAAAGGGATTACATGATTTGCAGTCATGGTTCCCCCCCCTTCTTCTTGTGGCAATGGATTCCCATTTTACTTATGCAGGTCCGAAGTTTTAATTAGTGGTAATTCAAATCTCAGAAAACGACAGACTCATGAACTTTGGGTTAAAGAAATACATTTATTTAAAGAAACTTGCATATATACATTTTATGATATAAATCCAATACTAAAGAGTCTGAACTCCCCCCCCTCCCCCTCTTAAGTTAAGATAATAATTCTAAATATTTCTATAAAAATAATAAAAATTTCTAATTCTAAATTTAATTTAACAGTCCCACACTCTTTTTTGTGTTACTATGTTCAGACTCGGTTAATTCACACAGAGTTACTCAGTTTCCACATATAAAAACAACACATGCACATAGTTATATACAATCCTTGTGTAGAGAATATCAGACGAGATCCATCGTGATTTAACATGGGATATTATTCTTATTTATGCATGAGCTATATATCCTCCCCCAACTTAGTTAATATTCAAGCTAATATCTAACATAGTATCATAAGTGTTTCTTTCAAACAAACAGTTCCAAAGTTTTCGTTCTTTCCTCAGCTTAAACTTAGAGTGGCACTAACTCACTTGACATAGACAGATTAATCCAAAAACAGTCCTTTAGGCATTATACGAAAGTTAAATGTATGGAGCTTCTTAATTCCCTAGTTCCTATTCCTTCCTTGATTATTATTCAAAACGAGTATGAAAACTTGTACCTTACCATTCTTGTCTTTCACAGAGTTGCCGAGACTTCCGTGTTTTTTCTCACTGTGTATTCTCACGGCATCAGCGACTTACTTCTATCATCTTCGAAAGGTTCCCCTTTCGCTGACTACACATTGGCATAACTAACCAATGGCTCTTTGCTAGAATTCCGACCTCAATCCATTGGTCTATACTCGACACGGCACTTACAGCACCCGGGAGATGAATACCGGGCGGTAAGCTACCGCAGCTATCCAGTGCTTGGATCAGGAACACAGGAACAAAACAAGAGACAAGAGAGCGATTGAATCTCCCGCTGGACCTTATATTCTAGAAAGCGAGCGCCGTCTCTTGATGACTACGTCAGCGGCGGCCGATTGGTCACCGCAACTCCGAACTATTTTTGACATTGCTCTAATACATATATCATCTTATATACCTCTAATAATAACATTTAAGTACTGATACATAATTTTTCCTTGTTAATCTTTACACAGACATTATCAAATTTTGTTATGGACTTCTCAAAATCACTTAATATCTACAATCTCAGAAGGTTAGACATACTTCTGAGTGAACATATGTACATTATCTTTTAGCTCTTCGCCTGGAGGCATAAGCATGTACTTATCCTTAGATTTAATCGTTACTGTATGTTGGGTCAGAAACAGGATGACTCACGAGTAGTGAATCGGCACTTTTTCCCGACACAACACCAACAACTTAACCACAACACCTGACACAGAGATAGGCCTATAGTTTGATGCTTGAATTCGATCACCTCCTTTATGAAGTGGTACAATCTTGCCCTCCTTCCACTCCTTAGGAACTTGACCGAGTGCAAGACTTGTATTAAAAAATATGTCAAGGCCAGTGTCAATTCCCTGGTACGTTCCTTCAGAATACGTGGTGATATATTATCGAGTTCCACAGTCTTATTTACATTTAGTTTGCTCAATTCCCAATACACCTCTTGCTCATTTACAGTCAGTCTCTCATCCCCATCATTAACTGCTCTCAATCTCTCCATGAAGTCACATTCACAAGATTGAAAGACCTTTATGAACTGCTCATTAAGTATCTCCACCACACCTTCTGCAACAGCTATCTTTATACCATTTTGTCCAATCAATGTCATCCTTCCATAATCATTCTTTCTTTTGCTGGCTAGATATTGAAAGAACTCCTTAGGATTGTTTTTCGCTTCATTAACTAACTACCTCTCTTTAGGTACCCCTCACCAACCAAGACACCTGCCTTGCCTGGTCTTTGTAGTCATGGAATTGGTTATTTCCACTTCTCTTATGCTGCCTCCACAATGCCCTTTTTCTCTGTATCACATGCTTAATCTCTTTATTCATCCATCTCACACCTACCTTATTTAACCTTCTCACCCTTGTAATACATTTAGACATTGCATCTACTAGATAGTTTTTGAAATCCCCCAAGCTGTATTGATCCCTTTTCTAGCTAACTCCTCATCGATGCTACACCCACAAGCTGTCTCCTGAGTTCTTCATAATCACCCCCCCTCCTTGTAGTTCCACATATATCCTTTTCTTACAGATGTCCTCATGGTCACTCTCACCAATTGGTGGGTGATTAAACACCTCATTTATAATTACATCCTCTGATGAGATGACCAAATCCAAGACTCTCAATCCTCGTGTGCCCTATGTTACATACTGTCTAAGGTAGTTATCCCTCAAAACTCATGTTGCTATCAAAATCGCCTATAATGATCACTCTTTTCTTATTTGCTTGGCTAATTTAATTATACATTTCATAGTCACTTCCATCCACATTACCTGGTCTATAACAACATCCAGCTAAGTATTTCATTCCATTCACCTCTATCTCACACCGTACTGCCTCAAAACCACTGGCACTATTTCCCTCTTGCATCTCTACTTTGTATGGACATAAATCTTTCTCTATCATCAATAGCACTCCCCCTTCCCACCCTTCCCCTTTTTACCCATTCTATCCTCATGAAACACATCATACCATTCCATTTCTATTCCTGTCAGGATGTCATCCTCATGTAACCATATCTCACTTATTCCAACAATTTTTGGGTGAACAGACTCAATTAGTGCAACCATATCATCTGCCTTGTTTCTTAAACTTCTAGCATTTGTATACAAATAACATAATAAATCCAAAATAAAAATCTTCAATAACAATGTTAAGGCCATATTGTTATATGGATCAGAGACATGGAAGCTGACCAAAAAATAGGAAGCTAAATTATATAGTTTTAAAACAAAATGTCTGCATAAAATATTAAAAATATTCTGGCCCTAATGTATAACAAACAATGACTTATATAAACTGACAATGCAAATAATCATTACTGAAAATTAAAAAAACACAAATGGAAATGGAATTGACACATACTAAGAATGGACAACAGAGAGATTCCTGGAGTGGTTTTGACCTGGATCCCAGAAGGACAGCAGACAAGAGGAAGTCCACTCAGTGGCTAGCTGGAAGAGCTGGAGAGAACCCGAGCTGGTGACTCAGGACAGAGGTATCTGAAACAAAAGGACCTTGGCCTTGTATGTCCAGAGGCACGAAGAGGATAAGTAAGGAAGTAGTACTCTAGAGATTCATGTTATTAGGTGTTCAAATTCCATAATCATTTTGTTACTCTAGAAATACCCAATCTGTAACTTGATGCCTCTGTTGTCGCACTGCCTGTGCGCAATGCACTAGCTTACAGTATTACCTTATGTTCTCATTAAACAATTAGATAAACGTCACTATCAAATGAAACACAGCTTGTTTTAAAACAACTGGTAGACAAACCATGGTTACATCATTATCATAGAATGGTACTTTAATCATTATCTTATGGAATGACTGTTCAAATGACAGCGATAGAAACAGAAATAACATTGTGGAAAACTGAAATTCAATGTAATCTAACATTAAAGATCCACTTATTGCACTCTATTCTGATTTCTTTCTTTCTAACATATATACTGTCAGAAACAAATAAGGCAAGTAATACTGTTAGGACATTTCTTTTAAGGGGGGAAAAATAGGATAGTTGAGTAAAGCAGTACAGAAAGACTATCCTTATAAGATTAGTTAAATGGCCATAAATTAAAGATGCCAAGAAGTTATATTCTTGGTTTCATCCTTTATCTAAATATAAGAAAAGCAAAAAAGTTTGAGCATTAAGTCACTTCATGACTGGGCTACTTGTATGTAGAAGCTAATGACTTCACATAGTTGCAAATTGCCTTAATATCCTATAATGCAATGCAAATATCCTTATGGATATGTGAACTGTTATATTCTTGGTTTCATCCTTTATCCAAGTGTAAGCAAACAAAGTTTGTGCATGAAGTCACTTCATGACTGGGCTACATTCTGGGCTACTTCTGGATTACTTGAACCTTGGTATCAGTTCTTGGTCTGGCTTCTACTGAGAAGACCTCAATAAAGGTCGAAACCAGTCTGGGTAGTGAATCTTCCCATAATGCATATAGCATTATGCGTTATACATGTCCGTAAGGATATGTGCACAGCTTTATGGGATACTAATAGCTGAGCCATGAAATTACTTCGCATGCAAACTTGGTTTGCTTACACTTGGATAAAGGATGAAAGCAAGACTTTAACTTCTTGGCATCTTTAATTTATAGCATAACCAAGTGGAAAAACTTTCAACATCTATCTCTAATAATTTGAGTAATAAGGTGTGACAACTTTTGACTACTTGTATATGTAAATATGATTTCTGCATTACTTCAACCTTTGTATCAGGGAGAAAAAAAGATGGCAGATTTGAGTGGCGAGTTGTAGAAGTTAAACCATTTCTGGATGAATTGAAAGAAGGGAAGGAGTTGATATTTGAATTAAGAATTGATGGCTAAGTCATGTAAGGGTAAAGGAGAAAATCAAGATATTTAGAGGTAAGCTTTCTTCGTTTGTGACTATTTTGGCGATTATATATTGTTTTGCTCATAGACTCACACGTGAGACTATGGGATTTGTCAGTAGACTCCAAAGTCTACAGTATTATCTAAAGACTCCGGAATATTCCTTGATTATATACAGTGTGCAAGAATGGAGAACGTAAACGACATTAAGGATGACATTCAAAATTAAACAAAGATCTGACACTTGACGTTCTTAAATTCACCTTAAAGAAATTTGAAACGGAATATCCTGGCTGTTTAAATCTCTTCACTCAGGTTCAATGACATGGAAGAAGATGATGTGGACACTGAAAGGGGACTTCACACCTGTTCCACCAACAAAGATCCCCTGACAGCTCGATTGTTCGCAGGAGGAACAATCTAATAAAAGAAGTAGAACATCTGAAGATGACATGGAGGAGGAAGAGGATGTGACAATGCATGACACCCAAGCCACCCAAGATAGAAAAGAAAAGTCATCCCTCCAGTCATCCTTTGAGATAAAAAGGATGACTGGAGGGATCAAGGTCCCTTGGAGAGCAAAACATCAATTTCTCCTGGGCAAGAAATACTGATGCGGGTGTAAAGATTCATCTTACTACTGTTACAGATTATCGTAAGATGATGAAAATGCTGGACAACTCTAAATTGTCCTTCCACACCTTTGCGCTAGCAAGCAAGAAAAAGCTAACAGTGGTTCTCAGAGGGGTAGCTGAGGGCATCACAACTGAGGTGATCACAACTGACCTCATCAGTCAAGGACTGACCCCCCCAATCAAAGCCAGATGCTGAGGTCAGATAAAAGGCCAATACTGCTGGTGTTGGTTGAAATCAGCAACACTCAGAAAAGGATTTATGAAGTAACTGACATTTATAGCCTCAAAATTACAACTGAGCCTCTTAGGAAGAAAGTATCGGCAGGGCAACGTCACAGATGCCAAAGATTTAGACACACCCAAAAGCTGTGCGGAGCTACCTACAGATGCCTGAAATGCAGACATCACCAGACCAACTCCTGTACCAAGTCCAGATCCATACCTGCCTGTTATGCCAGCTGTAGAGGATTGCATCCCGCAAATTACAAAAAATGCCTTTTCTACCCAAAAAATAGTGGGTCAACAAGAACGAACTATGCTCCTCCATGTAATGACACCATAAACAACCAAGTTGGTAATTTTATTTACGATCAGGCCCTCCTGATCGTAATACCTCACATTCTGCAGCACAGGAAGGCACTCGACCTTCATCGGAGGCGGTTCGAACTCAGATTCCTTCATCTCAACAGCAAACAAGCTCCAAACTAACATCAGCTCTAACCTCTTCACTTGCAACAATGCTGCATGAATTCAGCAAAGCAAGCACCTCGCCATTTTCCAGAAAGAGATTCTATTTAGAAACCCAATCCATACTAACAGTCCTCTATAATGTTTAAAAAATTTTAACTAAATTCCCTCATGATAATCGCATGGAATGCCAATGGCTTGACACATAAAATTCTTGAGCTGCAAGAATTAGCAAAGAGATGTGGTCCAGACATAATCTTGATCAGTGAATCCCACTTCAGACCTTCAAACAACCCAAGACTAAGAGGTTATATTCTATATAGGACAGACAGACTTAACTCTAGTGGTGGTGGCACAGCCATTTTTATTAAAAATTATTTAAGCTATAATGTATTGACCAACCCTCCCAACTTTAAACCTTGAAGTGACAGGTGTAGAGGTGCATACAAACAACACAGGCAAACTTAAAATCTATGCAGCGTACAATCCTCCCAGCATTCTACTATTGACAACAGACTTAGGCTCCATCCTCGGTTCCAAGTATTCCATAATTATAGCAGGTGACCTCAACTCCAAACATACAGCTTGGTTCAGTTCATCAATCAACTCGAAAGGCCGTACTTTATTTAACTACACGTCACTCAACTCATCAATAGCAGCTGGACCTACCGAGCCCACCCACTACAGCCCATCAGGAAGTTCTGATGTACTAGACATAGTTATCCTCAAGAACATCATATATCAATACTAGCTGAAGACACTAGAAGAGCTTAACTCAGATCATAATCCCATCCAGCTCAAGCTAGGAATCCAGGATCAGCTCTCCTCAACATTCTTTCTTAGCATGGGACAACCTCTCTAAAGTTCTCCCAGTCCACATCGGTCCACCTCCTGTCATTCGCAAAAAAAGAAGACATAGCTGTATGCAACCTAACTAGGCAAATCAGCACAGTAATAGCATCAGTCACTCAAACCACTGTCTTTTACACATCCAATCGGATCCCAGAAGAGATAATGGACCTGATTAAGGCCAAAAACAAAGCCAGAAAGTGATATCACAACATTAGAGCCCCACAGGACAAAACAATATTAAACAACCTGAACAGACAGGTTTGAGAAGCTCTCCAGAATCCCAGGAATTCAGAATAGGAATCTAAACTCATAGATATCAAATCAGAAGATAACTCCATGTGGAAATTTCTAAAATCTCTTTGCAATAAAAGACAACCCATTCCTCCTATAAAGACCAAACTTGGAACTGAACATTCAGATGATGAAAAAATAGAAGCCCTTATTGACAATCTGGAAAATCAAGGCAATCATTGCATCTTACGAAAACTTAAATATCAATCTCATTTATAAAGTTCATCGTCAAGTCAGAAAAGCCTTAAGTCAGCCTTAAGGATGACTCAGAATCCATCACACCCACTACTTCAACAGAAATAATTAATATTATATCCCAATTGAAAAATAAAAAGGCTCCTGGTCCCAATAGTATCACCAATAGAATAATAAAACTACTGAAAAGGAAGGTCTTAATTCATCTAGTTAATATTACCAAATCCATTTTAAGATTCCAGTACTTTCCTACAGCCTGGAAAACTGCTGACATTATCCCTCTGAAAAAGCCTGGTAACAACCCACAACTCCCCCAAAGCTACAGGCCCAACTGTCCTCTCTCCTGCCTCGGTAAAGTAAAAAAAAAATCATCCTAGCAAGGCTTCAATTAGCAGTTGACAAACATAAAATAATCCCAAATGAGCAATTTCGGTTCCGCAAAGCTCACAACACAGCACAGCAAATTCACCGATTAACAGAACACATCACCCATGGTTTTAACTGGCACCTT